>NC_082350.1:3880000-4079616 GCF_027477595.1 Haemorhous mexicanus
GAGTGTGAGTGTGTGTGTGAGTGTGAGTGTGTGTGTGAGTGTGAGTGTGTGTGTGAGTGCGCTGCTGCCCCGGCAGGGCAGGGGGCTGGTGATGGGACCATGGCCATCCTGATGGGGCCGGTGATGGGGCTGGCTCTGGGACCATGACCAGGCTGCTGGCTCTGGCTCTGGGACCACAGCCAGGCTGCTGGTTCTGTAACCACAGCCAGGCTGCTGGCTCTGGCTCTGGGACCATGACCAGGCTGCTGGCTCTGGCTCTGGAACCGCAGCCAGGCTGGTCATGGCACAGGAGATGGGGCTTTAAATGTCATTTACTGTGGGCACCATTTACAGCCGGGTGACAAAGGGGCTGCTGCCTTTTCCCCAAGGCAATGCAGAGCCACAGGGCCTCTCCTCTTGGGTGTTGTTGATTGAGAAGTTTAAGAACACTAATGAACTTGTTGAAAGCATAGATTTGGAGTGGGTTGTACTGGAGGCATAAGGGAAATGTTGAAAAAATCCCTGGTCTACCTGTTTCTTTTTCATGGGTAAGGAGAGTGCAAAGTTTGATGCAGGTTTGGTCTTTGCTGTTTCTTCCTGTTCCCCAGTATATTCACTCTGGGGATGTGAAAGACCTGCCTATGGAAATAAATCACCCAGGCTCCATTTTCTTCATGGTGGAAACAGCCCATTCTTTATTCACATATTTACTCCTTTTTATACAGTTGTACAGACCTTGTGTGTGACTCTGATTGGTCAGTAGTTTTCTTGCTAATTACTCTACTGGTTAGTAAAAGGTATTTTACTTGTTCATCAGATCTCTCTACTCTTAAATTGTTTACATGTTTTCTTCACTGGTTCTTATGAGATAGATTCAATGTTTATGTAGGTGCTGGTTGTTTTTCACCTAGGAATGGGTTATGTTAAGGAACTGCTCACACCAGGATTGCTTTCACATGGGAATTTGTAAAGTGCTAGCTTTGCTTAGGAGAAATGACAGGCTAACTATCCATTTAACACAGCAGGGTTGATTTTATGAGGCCTTTCTTTTACAATTTTTCTACCTTACTGCAACACCTGTCTTTTACCTATTTTATAGTTCTGATCCTGATTAAGTTGACATCAGCAGTTAAAAATGTACTACTTGGTCTAAGCAATGCCATGAGCACCACCCTAACAGATCTAAGATGTTTTTCCTGTAAAAGTACTGGTTTTTTATCTTGTGCATTAGAGCTGGCATCCTGCTACACACAGAATGCTTTTTCTGTGAGGTGAACTTGAAAGAGTGGAGTATATTCACCACATGAGTGATCTCTTGAACTCCTACACCTTTCTCTCTTTCCTCTCCTCGTGTGTATTCCTACACATGACCTTCCCCCGATGAGAAGGCAGGGATGAAAGAAGTATTTTATTTTCTTGTGCAATATCTCCTCGAACTGAAACTACGTGGCTCTCAGTGTGTGTGTTTGATACACCCACTGATGGTGTTCCTGGGGTCTGAAAAAGCTCCAGAAAGCTGCACAGTGAGGGTAACAGCTTTTCTTCAAAAACAGCAGCAGCAAATGCTCTTCCAGCAGTTCTCCTGCTCCCTCTGCTCAGAATCCCCACCTACAGCCCCAGGTGCCTGGGCTAAGGAAGGGAGTTGCTTTATTTTCCTTTCCTATTGCTTACACCCAGGGGTTAGCAAACCATGGTCAGAGCTTTTCAATTTGAACTCAGCAGTCTTGGGCTGTTGTCACTGGCAAGCAACATGAGCAGAACACCAGAAAATCTTGATTTGTGTTCTTCCACTTTTACCTGGTGTGTTTATGAGAGTCCCAGGCACCACAGGGGTCAGTCCCAAAGCATGCACTGAGTCTGTGGGAGGAGGATTCTGCTTCCCTCCCACTCAGGTGCTTGCATCAAACAGGATATGCTCTGTACCTTCCCTTCCCTTCCCTTCCCTTCCCTTCCCTTCCCTTCCCTTCCCTTCCCTTCCCTTCCCTTCCCTTCCCTTCCCTTCCCTTCCCTTCCCTTCCCTTCCCTTCCCTTCCCTTCCCTTCCCTTCCCTTCCCTTCCCTTCCCTTCCCTTCCCTTCCCTTCCCTTCCCTTCCCTTCCCTTCCCTTCCCTTCCCTTCCCTTCCCTTCCCTTCCCTTCCCTTCCCTTCCCTTCCCTTCCCTTCCCTTCCCTTCCCTTCCCTTCCCTTCCCTTCCCTTCCCTTCCCTTCCCTTCCCTTCCCTTCCCTTCCCTTCCCTTCCCTTCCCTTCCCTTCCCTTCCCTTCCCTTCCCTTCCCTTCCCTTCCCTTCCCTTCCCTTCCCTTCCCTTCCCTTCCCTTCCCTTCCCTTCCCTTCCCTTCCCTTCCCTTCCCTTCCCTTCCCTTCCCTTCCCTTCCCTTCCCTTCCCTTCCCTTCCCTTCCCTTCCCTTCCCTTCCCTAACCTTCCCTAACCTTCCCTAACCTTCCCTAACCTTCCCTAACCTAACCTTCCCAAACCTTCCCTTCCCAAACCTTCCCTTCCCAAACCTTCCCAAACCTTCCCTTCCCAAACCTTCCCAAACCTTCCCAAACCTTCCCTTCCCAAACCTTCCCAAACCTTCCCTCATTTTTAAAATCAAGGAAAAAAAAACTTGGCCAGCAGGTCTCACCATTGTGCACGTGGTGGCTGTTTCTTTCTTTATTCATTATTATTGAGAACAATTGCTTTTCTTTTATTTCTTAAAAGTTCCTTTTATTAGAGTAAAATCCCCTCACTTGTAATCAGGAAAGCAAATGGATGTGTCCAAAGCAGGTGTAAATTGTATAATCTGTGAAGTGTATGTGGGGTTTTGTTGGCCAGTTGACTTGAAAGAGGAAAGATTATTTTTGGCTTGTTCCCTAGAATCTTGCCTGTTCAGGAGCCAACAAAACTGTAAGAACAAACAGTTCATTATTTACTTTGTCAACTGGTTCCTAGCAGTAATTAATCCATCACTTGGTTCCAGTGAGCCTCAGCAAAGCTTCCCAGAACAAGAGATTACAGAAAAGTACCAAATCTCTGCAGTGAAACACTGAAGCTGGGAGGTGGGAATTCCAAAGCAGCAGACATCCAAAGTGTTGGAATTGAAATATCTCAAATAGCTGCTAGTTGGACAGGCTTATCCTCATCTTCCCTGCTATTAAAGGTGGCTATTGATTAGTCCTGAGTATTTTCCATGGTGCTAGGAGTGATGTGGGGTGAAGATTTCAGTGTTCACTCATTCAGTCGCATTTTGTGAGTAGGCTCAGCTTTGTTTTATTGTATTCCAAGTTGCATTTTATTGGTTGTGGATAAGGAAACTATGGTAACCACATTATTCTTAGCCTTCTTGGAAGAAACAGCTTTCAAATCAACAGAGAAGGCTGAAATACATTTTCAAGGCTGTTGGCAGACCAAGTGTTGCATTAAAGAACAAAACACCCAACCACTGAGTTTTAGTTCATTTTGGATCAAGAGAAAATGATTATGAAATAAAAAAGAAACCTTTCATAAAACTAAAATAATTTATTGGCAAGAGCACTAGAGGGATGAAAGAGAGCTGGGAAGGTTGTATAGAGCCCACCTAAGAAGATCAGCATGGGAGTGTGTAAGAGCCAAAAAAAATCAATCAAAAAGTAATAATAAGGGTTTGGGATGAGAAAAGAGGCAGGGGAAGTAATTTTCTTGGGGCATCTGTTTGACATTCTTTCAAATGCTTTTATGATGCTCAGGAAAAGGGATTTTTGTGTTTAGATTGTACTTGGTAGAGTTTACTTTGTGCTTGCTCCAGATAGAGACCCTGTCCTTGTATTTTATTGCATCCAGAATATCATTGGGTGAAAATGCAACAAGAGCAAAATCTGCACTGCAAATACTTTGTGATTCTGTCCTTCCAGTTCTCCAGAAATGTTATGGATAGCACAGATCCAGCTTCAAGCTTCACTAAATGTATTACATGCAGTATGAAGTGAAGAACAAGAGGGATTAGGCACATAAAAACCTGGCTCTGGAGTGACCCTGGATGATAAGCTGGCTAGTTTTCCCCACTAAGGAATTGGCCTGGGTGAGGAAGCTTGGACTCTTTGCTTGTTTGGTCCTGAGGGTTTGTTGTGTCCTGCTATGGGAAGGGCCTGTCACCATCACATTTCCTGAAAAATCCTCTTTGCCCAAGATTCTTCTCCTGGGAAGCTGAGAAGCCTCAGAGAAAAAGGAAAACAATTCTATCTCGTTTGTTTCTCCTGTGTTTTGCTGCTTTGGAATGTGGAGATTGTTTATCCAGCAGGTGAATTGATGTGAATTAATGACCAATCACAGCCAGCTGTGTCAGACTCTGAAGAGAGTCACGAGTCTTTCATTATTATCTTTTAGCCTTCTGTCTGTATCCTTTCTCTGTTCTCTAGTACAGTTTTAGTATTGCATTCTGTTATATAATATCATAAAATAATAAATTAGTCTTCTAAGAACATGAAGGCAGATTCTCAATTTCCTCCTCTGTCTGGGGACCCTGAAAATACCACAGGGCCCATGCAGCTCCTGCTTTGCAAGAAATGCAATTGCAGTTCAGCAGGGCCTTGCAGCCCTCCATGAACAGCACCGTGCCCATCTTGTGAAAGCAAAGCTCAAAGTGTTCAGAAAATAACAGCAAACTCCCAATTTTTCCCTTATCTCTCATGGCTCTGTGCCTGATAAGTCTGGAATTTGGTATGTGAAAAGGCACAATTCATTGCTTCAGCAGGCCAGGATTTTATCTAAGACACGTAGCCACTGCTGCCCTGTGCTTTAAAGTGACAATATCAAAGTGTCCTACAAATGTTTGAGCTAACCCATGGTTGTTGACAAGATGTAATTAAGCTCATTGGTTCCATCCTGTATGTTTCTGATTTAACAAAGTGATTAGTCCAGAAAAGTGTTCAAAGTGGCCCAAACAATGCAGCTGCCATCACCCAGGGCAGCAGGCACTGTGGCAGTACTCTCTCCATCTTACTGAGTCTCCCAAACATTGCTCTGGTGCTGAGCTCTTTGATCTGTGCTGGGTTCACCCAGTGCTTCTCCCAGACCAACCCATTTTAAACAAGACAGACTTATGAACTGTTGGGGTTTTTTAAAGAAAAAGACAAAACAAAGCAACAAAACCAAATCAAACCCCCAAACTCATAAAATATTAATACAGATGAAATCAGAACAACTGATTTTTATTTTGTTAAACATGAATAATATCCTTCATAGCCTTTCTCACTTCATTTATCTTCATCCTAATTAATAGAAATCTCTTGTGTACTATATGAAGGCAAATTTCCTAAGACAGAAACATTTGAAAATAGTGCCACCACATATTGCCATTCCTTTTCTTTAAAAGAGTGCAGAATAGATTGCAAAATCTGTGGTCACCACGGATTTCCAGACTGAAAACAGAATGATTGATCATATGGAAGCAATATATAACATTCTTGTGTAATCTGGGAGAAGAGATTTATTATCACTTTTGTATCTTAATGTGAGTATTTTGGTAAAGCAAACAGAAGCCAGTTAACAAACACCTGCCAGCGCCCATTGAGTTGTTTTTTGGGGTTTTTTTCCTTCTGGGGGACCTAATTCCTGCTTTTGTGTCCCATGTATTCCTGCAGCCAAGGTTGACAGCTGTGCTCCAGAAGCAGCAGATATGATTTATTTGCAGGATACAGTATAAAGCTCAGTGCTGTCAAGGACAAGAAATAATGTTCCCCTGAGGACATAAATCTTTACTGGGTCCTGGTTTTTGGTCCCAAGTTATTGTGTAACTTTGTGTAGGGTTTAAATGTGAGTGTTCAGAGTATGGAGCCAGAATTGTAACTTCTTTTACTGCCTGGTGGATTTAGTTTTTAGAGTTTTCTGGTCTGAAGACTTTGAAGGTTGTTTCAGAGGGCCTTTTGCAATGGATTTAAAGGAAATCAGTATATTCAAATGCTCCATGGCAATTATGTCTCATCAAACACCAGGATCAGTGGCTAAGTGCTCCCAGGGGTTTCCAGAGCCATATTTCTGCCTTCTACCATGGGCAGCTGGGGCTGCTCTCAGCCATTTTCTCACATCCTCCTCAGCACTGGGACTCGGGCATCCCCTGAGCTGGGGATCCTCCCTCAGAGGCTGAAGATGCAGAGAACGTGATGGAAGCCAGTGTAGCTCACTCAGCACTGAGGAAAGGCTGCCTTGAGAGTGAATGTCAGGGTTTTTGGAAAGGTGAGAGAAATGGGATGTGCTTTCACACCTGCAGTCATGCAGTGAGCCCTTGTCCATCCAAATGCTTGTTCTCAGCCATGGGAGGTGAGGGCAGGTAGCTCCCCTGCCATGGGTCTGGTGCAGAGACTCCACAGGAGTTCAATCCACGTAGAAGCATTTCTAGAAAAGATTTGGCTTTTTTGCTGGACCATGTTTTCTCTGAACACCCCAATTAATCTGATACACATTAGGAACAAATAAAAAAAACCCCAGGCTTAGCTTGGTTTTTGGAGTAAGAATAATGGGGGGCTGTTAGAGTTCCAACTCCCAAACCAAAACTCTGTGGTGTGACAGTGCTGCAGGTGTGGGGTATTTTCGGGGTCCCCCATTGTGGGGAAGTAAGAGTGAATCTGACTCCATGTTCTCAGAAGGCTAATTTATTGTTTTATGTTATTATATTATATTAAAGAATGCTATACTAAAAATATACTAACGAATTGAGAAAGGATACTTACAGAAGACTAAAATAATGAATCTCATGACTCTCTCTCAGGAGTCTGACACAGCTGGACCGAGATTGGTCATTAAGTAAAAACAATTCACATGTTGGATAAACAATCTCCACCCACGTTCCAAAGCAGCAAAACACAGGAGAAGCAAATGAGATAATTATTGTTTTCATTTTTCTCTGAGGCTTCTCAGCTTCCCAGGAGAAGAAATCCTGGCAAGGGGATTTTTCAGGAAATATGACAGTGACACAGCTGCATTAGGGAATGTACCTCTTTCTCCAGGCAGCACTGACACAACCAGAGGTCACAGCCTCAAGCTGCACCAAGGGAAATGTAGGCTGGAAATTAGGAAAAAGTTTTTCATGGAAAGAGTGATAAAGTTGTGGAATGGCTGCCCGGGGAGGTGGTGGAGTCCCCATCCCTGGGTGTGTTTAACACAGCCTGGATGTGGCACTGGGTGCCAGGGGTGAGTTGAGGTGTTGGGGCTGGGTTGGACTCCATGGTCTTGAGGGTCTCTTCCAACCTGGTCATTCTGTGAATTCAGTGAATTCTGTGAGTGGGTATGGGCTCAGTTTCTCAGGGAATCTAACTCCTTCCAGGAGCCAAGCTGGAGCAGCAGAACAGAAGAGACAGCCTCTGGCTTTCACATCTTTGTGGGCACGGGTGTGCCCCACATGCACACAGACGTGTTTGAAGAGTGGGAGGGGCTGCCCAAACTTTCATCCCCAGCTGTAAACCAGAGCTAAATACGTCACTCAGAGGAGATAACTGGAGACAGTGTGGTGGCTTTGGAGCTCTTACATCAGCTCTGCCAGCTATGAGATTGTAAAGACTAACAGCTTCTGTTAACACTTGTTAATGATCTCTTGTGAGTATTAGGGGACTCCATAAAATGTCTGGGTTTTGTCTGCATTGAATGTGTTCCCAGTTACTGGGGTGGGAAGAGGGGCTTGGCTCCACAAATAGTATTCCCTTTGGTGAAAACATGATCCAAGAATGTTTTAACTCCTGAAGTAACTTGTGCCAAATCACCCCAAAGACTGCCTGTATTTTATCCAGCGTGTCCATGGGTTCCCAGAGCTCTGTCTGATGTTCCCCATCCCTTAAAGACAACATGCTGTGTTTACAAGAGGTCTCTTTACCCTGAAGATAAATGCTTTGGCATGCCATTAAAAGGGCTGCTTTAACCTCTGGCACTGTGTCCTGCAGGGATAAGGGCTGTGGTGCAGAAGGTCTTGGTTTCCTGCCTGCCACCTTCAGCTCCTGAGGGCCACTTCCCACAGTGCCACTGAGATCTTCACATCCTCCCACGGGGCAAGGCAGGCTCTAACCCCTCAATGCTCATGGTTCTGCCTGCTGAGGGCTCTCACCTGCACCTAATCAGGGTCTGTGCCATGGAGCCAAGGAAGTGTGCAGGAAGGGGAGTGAGTTCACCATCCATGTGTGAAGTGGGAATCTTTCAAACCTGCCCTCTCTCTGATGTAAAGGAGGAATTTACCCTGTCCTCAGGAGCTCCTGGTTTGGCTTTCAGGGGTCTTGGCTTGGTACCTAACTCTCCAGTGCTGTTTTATGGGAGGAAGGGCATTAGAAGCACTGTGATACTTGCAGCCCTGCAAAGATTTTAGTTCAGGAGTGTAATAAACTGCTGTTACCACTGCTTGAAACAGGAGCCTGACAGTGTGCAAAGACAAGTCTGCTTTGCAGAATCTTGGTGTTACAATTTGCTCTGCCAATGTCTTTATTTTAAAAAATAGGTTTGGGGATGTCCATACCCCAGTTTAGCAGTTCAAGAAACACCTGGGATGGATAACAGTGCAATAACCAAGTGGATATTGGAGTACAAAGATTTCCTGAGAGCAGGGGATAAAGGAGGAATGTGAGAGAGTAGGAATGCTGGGCAGTGTAGAGTTTATTGCAGAGGTTATTCCAGGCTTAAGTGTTTGCATGGAGACAGGGAAGTGAATATCTCTCATTTTATACCATACTTATCTCAGGTTCCTCTCAGCATGGTTTTGATATCAGAACATTTCTTGGATTTGTTCTCTTCTCCAAATCCTGATTTGCAGCAGCTTTTCTCTGCAAAGAATTTTCCTAATTCTCTGAAGACAATTGATCCCAGTGGTGGAAAAATAAAATCCCTCCTGACTCTTCTGACCCTTCAAAGAGCACTGTTAATCTCTCAAGAGATCTCCCCCATCAAACAGGGGACCAAGGCCCTTTGTCCTACACTTGGTAAGCTGGGGGCTGAGTTAGCAATAAGTCTGGCCATGGTTTAACAGAGTGAAGGCACTGACATATTCCTTGCAGTTTTATTTTCCCACTCTGGTGAAAGCAGAAAGATCAGCAGCAATAACCAAGCTGCTCAAGTGCCAGCCCTGCTCCTCCTGAGGCTGGTGGGAAGGCTCCCCCTCCCTCTGGGGCCCTTGGGGCCAGCCCTCCTGGGTGCCCTGGGAGAGCCAGGGCACTGAGCCTCCCCTTGCAGCTAAAGGAGGAAATGTTCCTGCAGTGACCCCGGGAAGGCTCCAGGGGCAGGGAACAGAGCAGCCTTTGTCCCCAGCCTTTGTCCCCAGCAGTGGGGCTGTCCCACACCCCTTGTGCCACTGGTCAGGCTGTCCCCAGGCCTCAGGGGACATCGAGCTCAGCTTCTCCCTTCAGGTTTTGGGTTACAGGGAACAGTGACCTAGAAAGGTGCTGTGGGGTTGTTTTTGCAGTTCTCCTTCTAGCTGATGTTATCTGGGATCTCTAGAGAAGATCCTGTTTCTGGCTGTTCCACTGCCTGGCAAGTCTCTGTGTCAACAGGTTTTATGAAATGAAGGCAGGGTGTGGGAGCTATCCAGTACAGGCTGAATGCCCTGTTTTTTCCACATTCCTCTGTCCCTAAAGCATGCTTTGCTTGTAAAGCAGAGGGGCACCTTGTTCATTTACTGCTGGGGCTTGATAACCCATACTCACCTTTCTGATTATCTTAACAAGCACTCACCAGGTTTGCTTCTGAGCTGTGTCTTAGATCCTTACTATTTTTGGAGGACAGCCCATCAAGGTTTGATCTTCAGGGTGCACTGTTCTGCTGCATTTTTTCAGCCTTCTGGCTAAAGCAGAGGTACCAGGGGAGATATCACCTCAGAAGTCTGCTTGACCAAGGAAAATTTCTGCCCTGCTTTTTTGTCATGTAGGACAAAAAAGGAATAGGAATGCCTAGCCTGATTCTTATACACAGCTTATGTATGTCTTCTATCCTCTTGGGGCTTTTCTCATTCTCATGGAACTTGTTCTCATCTGTGGATGACAGATCTCTCCAGCCCTCCTGTGGCTCCTTTATTTACATCAGAAGGCAATGAAGGAGGACTCCCAAATTAACATTACTACAGACCAGCCTGGAAGAACTTTAGAGACCTGTCACTTGAAGGCAGTTTCCATATTTTCTGCCACCTCAAGACTGGTATATTCTGTAAGAGGCTGAGCAGTAAGAGAAGGGTCAGAACACTGTCCTGCAACTGAATGCATTATTTTAAAGGTGGCAGGTAAAGGAGCACTGTACTTGTAATTTTATAATGTGTGGGCTCAGCAGAATATCTGAGACAGCCCAAAACTACATTGCTTTCTTGTAAACCTCTGTACAGCCAGAAAGAAGGGGGACTAGTGGTCTAGAAACAACCAGAACAATAAAACTTGGCCCTGTTCCCCCTCCCCTCTCCAGCCAGCTCTGTAGAAACTCTTACAGGAATTATCTGGTAATGTTTTTCCAGCTTTGTACATAGGCATCTTCCTCTACTCCATGTTCCCATACTCACCTTGTCCTGTGATTCATCCCCTTCTCATCCACTTCATCTGTTTCATGGCTTCCTGCAGCTTCCTCTGACCCCACCTGCTTCAGGTCCTGCAACCCTCCCTGTGCCTGTTTCCTCTCTTCTTCCTTGACTTTTCTAGGGGTATTTCTCTGACTGTTTTCCCCTTATTTCTCTCTTCCAGCCCACATAGTATCCAAATGACCATTCCTTGTTATTCTGTGCTATCCATGGCTGTCAAATTTTCATCTCAAGACCAGGATACCACAAAACCAAAAAGCATTCAAGTAATTTCAGGAGCCCAAACAGCTCCTCTTTCAATCACTAAGGATGTCATTGCCTCAGCCCCTGTAACAAGAGTGCTGTGGTCATTTTCTAGTCTCACCCCTTTCTAGAGACTGAATTCAGGCTCTTAATCTTGCTGGTCTCCAAGACACAGCATTTCCTTTCTTTCCATCTGCCTTACTACAAACCCCATTCAGCCTGTGTTTATTTCAGAGCATGATTAATACAATATCCTTTGTTCTGTGTCCAATTTACACTGAAAATATCCACCTTCCTAGGCCACTGCATGGGCTGTGCCAGCCTGTGTTTGCTTCTCCCTGCTTGTTCCTTGTTCTGCCATATCTGTCTTAACATGCTTGGTTTTGTTTCCCAGGCCATTGCTGTCTGTATCCCTGTCCTGCCATCCCAAAATCCCCAAAGCATGCCCAGCTCCACCCTGGAGCTCTCCCCAGCTCTCAGGGTGAGGTGTGGGATGAGTTGTGTCAGCACCAATGCCTTCCCTTGGCACTGGAGCTCCAGGTCATGCTGGCAATTCCCAGATGCTTCAAACATGTGAACAGTTGCTGTAGCTACTCTTGAAATAAAACTTGCTTTAGGAGGATTTGGAAGATTTTCTAGATTTAGTAATGTCTGAAAGCAAAAGACTGGTTGCTAAGCAGATTGTCTCCTTTTCTTTTCTTTTTTTTTTTTTAATTTTTAATTACTTGTAGTCAGGGGTGGCCAGTCTGAATGGCTCCTTTTCTTGCAGTCTCCCAGTGGGGTCATGCCTTACAGTATGCACTCCATAAGGAAATGGTCAGGGCCATTTTCCTTCCATTCAGAGTTATCTCGTGAGTCTTAGTACTCCAGCACAAGAGCAGCTTGTAAAGTTTTGGCAGCACTGCCTGAGGAATCTGCCCAGGGAAGAACTGGCTGTAAAAGCTGAGTGGGCTTAAACCATGCAGAGCTAGAGAAAGATGCAGTGGGAGTAGCTGTGCTCTAGTAACACAGTGTTACACTCTGTAAAAATTCAAACCAAACTCTGGCAGACTGTTTTCCATTTTAGAAGTACATGATCATATGCAGCTGAAAAAGCTGTACTTATTCTGATGTTTTCTGGCCCTGGCTCAAAAGGAATGCTGTCCTTTTGGGAGGTGCTATCTGCAGTGTTACTGAGAGCTAACTCAGTGCATAGCAGGGTTGAGAGTTGCTTAGTTTGGATGTTGGGAAAAGTGTAATTGTGGGAGTGAAGGAAACCTGGTTTCCTTGGGATGATTTGCAGGTACAAATGCTTGCCCCTCTCACAATTTCACTGTCAGCCTTTTCAGCTGCTGAGCTGTCATCCACTGAGCATCCACTCAGCCTGGATTCTGTTTTAAAAATGCATTTGAAATGGTTCATCACACCAGTGTTATAGATAGAAGTATTTTTATCAAGCAATTAAAAAAATAAATATCAACAGAAGCTTCTTCCCTAAGAAGCTCTTCATCAGTTCTCTATAATGGAAAGGGCAGTAATAATTAGGTGATTTTTATGTTAAAAAGAAGTTGAAGGGGGAAAAAACCCCAGTCCTGTGGACCCAGGTGAATGTGGCTGTTGCAACATGAAATGTTTCTGGATGTGCTGAACGTGTTCTCTTCCTCTGCAGTTCTTTATGCCCAGCATTCCAACAGCCAGTGATGCCCCCCAGAGGGACAGGGAATTCACATTTGTGTCTGTGCCTTCAGTGGTGCAGCAGGAGAGAGGAAAGCTGCCCCAGGTGTCCTCTTTAGGAGTACCTTAGGAGTTCACATGTGCTGTGATTTGCACACGCAGAGCCAGCAAACCCTGGAGCTGCCTGCCTGCTGTGTCCATGAGCTCTGCCCTGAGCAGGGGCAGGAGCTGTCTGTGTGTCAGCTGGGCCCAATCCAGGCTCACTTCTAGCACTTCTGTCTTTGATAATATTTAGATAATATCCTTTTCACCTTGTTGGAGGCTGAGTGTTGATAAATGACCCTCTTTTTCTGGCTATGGACATTCAGAGCATGGTTTATTAGTGCCTACAATACTCATGTATCCTTGCCTTTAAGAGGAGTTGAATTGTGTTGTTCTTGTACTTACAGCAAGCACGTTCCTATTTGTGACAAGCCAAGAATAGGAAGTCCTGGAAATGTGTTCCAGCATGGTGTGCAGTGTTCTACTTGGAGCTTTGCTTCCCAAGCCTGCTCAGCAGGAGAGAGGGGAAAGGTGCTGAAGGTGGGGCTGGTCCCCCACAGCACAGCTCTTGGTGGCCTTGCTGTGGGACACGAGCTCTTTGCTTTCCCAGCATGATGGATCCAGCTTCACTGCTTGTCACTGCTCAGTTATTTATCCCTGTTCTACTGGTACACCTGTGCTGCTTATTGCACTTCTTATTTCTTCACATTTCTGTGTGTGCCTTGCAGTTCCCAGTACAGCTGTTATATTGTGTTTGCTGGGATGCCCTGATGAAGGCAGGAATGATGAATCTGACTCCATGGTCTCAGAAGGCTCATTTATTACTTTATTTACTATATTATATTAAAGAATACTATACTATACTAAAGAATGCAGAAAGGATACTTACAGAATGCTGAAAATATAATAATGAAAACTCCTGACTCTCTCCAGAGCCCTGACACAGCTTGGCCCTGGTTGGCCAAAGAGTGAAAACAGCTCCCAGCAGAATGCAATGGAACAATCACCTGTGGGTGAACAATCTCCAAACAATTCCACATGAGCACAGCACAGGAGAAGCAAATGAGATAAGAATTGTTTTCCTTTTCTCTGAGGCTTCTCAGCTGCCCAGGAGAAAAATCCTGGGTGAAGGGATTTTATCAGAGAATGTGAATGCCACACTGTTACAATATTGAAACAGGCTTTTCACTAGACACTGGATAGACACTGGGTTTGTCTGTGTACTCCTGGCTCCTAAAAATCACACCTAAGGCAGTCTTGAAAAGCTTAGACCTCGTGTGCTGCATGGTGATGAGTAAGGACTGGGCAATATTTAGCATTATTTTGATGAAAAATGAAGGCATGTCTTTTGTTTTCTATTTTATCTAATACTAGACTGGGAGGTTCTTGAATAGCTCATTGCCTGAAGCCTTGGTCACTGAGCAGCTTCTGGGACTGCAGCAGGGCTTTGTGTGTGTCCAGGATGTGCTCACTTCTTGCTCTCTTTGAGTGGCAGCATTATTCCCAAGTGCAGTCCTGGCTGAGGATGGCTCTTAGAAGAACGAGTCAAAGGAAATTATTACAGTTGCAAATTAGATTCCAGTGAAGATTGTGCAACAATTATTTGAAATATGCTCCCACAGTGATAGTTATACAAAGTGAGCCCTGCTGTATCACAAGCCATGAGGTAAAACTTCCAACTATTTCATCTCTTGCTGGTGCCACCTACCACAGAAGCATGTCTGATCAGTGAGGAATAAGAATGAGGCTTTATTTCCATGATGGAAAAATGCCACATGATGTTTAGCAGAGGGCAAACACTTGGAGTTCCCAAGGAAGTGACTCCCCCGTGCAGAGTCTCTGCCCCAGACCTTGTGAGGGGATTCCCTGTGTGGGGGTGGAAACAAAAGCCAGGTCACAGCTAGAGTCACTCTGCAGCTTTTGTCCTTGTCCAGTTTCTCTTCACTGAGGGGTCAGAAGGGTGAACAGCACTTAACATTAATTGTGCAATGCTCCAAGCTGTACGTGAGGCAAATGTGTTATTTGTGCCCAGGCAAAGCAGAGCAGGGGGGCACTTGGGTCTGCACATCAGAAGAGCAAAGGAACACAGCTGGGGCTTGGGGTGTTTGTTAGACACCCCAGAGTAACATGAAACTGTACCTTCCACTACAATTTTGTACCTTTTTTCCCCTCTGCAATTTCTTTCTGCCATGACTTCTTTTTCCAGGGGGGCTCAGAGCAGTGTCCAAGAAGTGAGCTGCTTTCCCCTTTCAGATGCCTTCAAACTTTCTGTGCTTTCACCTCAAACTGTTTTAGCATGTTCGTAAGTGGCAAAGATTCCAGGAGACTGGAGGAGAATTCCATCATGGATTTTAAAAACTACCCCATATCCTGCAATACCAACAGTGTAGATCTGCCAGCCTTGTTGAATCACTGGAGTTTTTATCCATTTCTCATCAGTGTAACTGCACTTTTCAGTGCTTACAGAAGATAGTAGTTGCTGAGCAGGTTTCAGAGAAGTGGGTGTGATCATGCTCTCCATTCACCATAATTAGCTTCTCCTGAAGATCTACATCCCACCCAAATCCTGCTTGGTGGCTTATGTCCAAACTCAGTCAGGCATAAAAAGCCTTCAGAGCCAGACAAGATTTGCAGAATGCCCAGGAGTTGAACAATGCAATGATGCGAGTCAGCTGTGGACTTGAAGAACTTTCAGGAAATTGAAGTCTGCAAGCTTTGTAGTGTTCTGCTGTGGTGCACATGGCAGGGAGAAATAGTTTTTTAAAGCTTATCAGCTTTAAAGCTGGTTATCAGTCACTGCAGGCCAAAAACTCAAGCACGGTGAGCTCGGGCAGCCTGTGGATCCCAGCAGTTTGCTCTGTGTGTGGGGTTTTCCTACAGGTCTTGAAGCTGCTTTGAGAGCACAAGACCTCACCCTACACATCATTCTCCTTGTTCCACATTTAGGCTAAAGATTTGCAGGATCTTTGTGGTCAGAAACAAGAAACTGAAATAATTCTTGATTTGATTTCATTATGACTGAGAAAGACAGCTATCTTAAACATTGCAGAAGCACAAGGAGACAATGGAAGTTTTGACTGCCCTTTCTGTATGGCCCTGCTGAGGTTGGTGCAATTTGGGGAAAAAACCTCCAAAATTAAAGGAAAGTACCTGTAGCCATAACCTTTCCTCATTTAAATATCCTACCTGCTGTTGTTGCAGGAGCTGTACAGATCCCCAAGAAATATTACAGGCACTGGTGTGCTGACACGTGAAAAATCCCAGCTTTTTTGTTAGTTTGTTTCTTAGTTGTGAGAGAAGCTGAGAGTGTTCCATGTGTTCCATGCTCCCACATGGCCCTTCCCAGAGATGGAGGCCACCAGAGGTGTTCAGCAGTTGGGGTGTTTAAGGGGACAACCTTGTGTTCTGGTTCCTGCTCCTAGGAATGTGTGTGGCCATGTTGGAAAGGTGTGTGTAAAGTGCAGAGTCATCCTCCATCAGCTCCAGTCTCACCCAGCCCTAAATCCAGGGTCTGGATTGAGCCCATTTCGGCATCAGCATTGCTGGATTTGTATCCCTCAGTTTCACAAGGGGGAATGGGTGGTGTAAGTGAGAACTGGAAGATGTGAAGCTGCCTCCTGTCAATGAAGGATCTGAATTGTGAGTCCTCCTCCTCCTCCTCCTCCTCTCCTGGGAAGTGATTGCTGCTGGCTGTGGGGTAAGAGGTGAGCTCTGCTTTGCTGGCTAGAGGAAACACAAGGGCTGCAGTGGACTTGATTTTGATGAAAAATGAAGACATGTCTTTTGTTTTCTGTTTTATCTAATATTAGACTGGGGGGTTCTTGAATAGCTCATTGCCTGAAGCCTTGGTCACTGAGCAGCTTCTGGGACTGCAGCAGGGCTTTGTGTGTGTCCAGGCCTTGAGGCTGGGATGTGCTCACTTCTTACTCTCTTTGAGTGGCAGCATAATTCCCAGGTGCAGTCCTGGGCCTGTGCTGGGTACTCTCCAAGATCTATCCCTGATCCTTCCAAGGAGGAAGGATTCCTTTTCCCTGTTCCTGGCCCAGCAAGGGTGGGAGATATGCTTAGCTGGGGCATCCATGAGTGCACCCGAGGCAGGGCAGCTTAGTGCTCGGTCAACTTTGTCCAGCAACAAAAGCTAAACTATAAAAGCACTTTTAGGGCTCTGCAGAGCTGAATCGAGGTTCTGATTGCAGAGATGTGGAGATTTGCAGTGACTCAGGCCCACGGAGACATTGGCAGAGGGAGCCAAGTCCTTTAGACTTTCTGGCTCCAGGATGATGCAGGGAAGAGAAAGGCAGAGCCCAGCAGAAGCGGCTCTGCGGGGCTGCAGGGCAGAGGCAGGGCTGGATCTGGGGGTATCCCGGGCAGAGACAGGGCTGGATCTGGGGGGCTGCCGGGCAGAGGCAGGGCTGGATCTGGGGGTATCCCGGGCAAAGACAGGGCTGGATCTGGGGGGCTGCCGGGCAGAGACAGGGCTGGATCTGGGGGTATCCCGGGCAGAGACAGGGCTGGATCTGGGGGTATCCTGGGCAAAGACAGGGCTGGATCTGGGGGTATCCTGGGCAAAGACAGGGCTGGATCTGGGGGTATCCCGGGCAGAGGCAGGGCTGGAGCTGTCATTCCCCTTCCAACACCCCGCACCTGTTGCTCGCTCAGGTGTGCGGGAAGCCGCCCGTGCCCTCACCTGAGCAGGGCCGGCCCCACCGAGCCGGGCATTCCCTTGTGGCCGGACTCGCCTCTCGCTGGCCCGCTCTGAGCGCGGTGGGAGGATTTAGAAAAGCATTCTCTAATCCCTTGCTGACCCTCCTTAAGAGGCTCCGCGCAGCCCCGCGTTGCCAGGGCCCGGTGTATCCTGGAGACGGAGCGCAGCGAATCGCGGCGCCGCTCTCTGGGAAGCCGACATCGCCGCCGGATTGCGGAGCTCCGCCACACGGAACCCGGTGTCCTCCTCCTGCTGCTGCTGCTGCCGGAGATGGCGACGGCTCCGTGGGCACGGGGGGCGCCGAGAGCCGGGGATCTGCTGCCGAGCCGGCCCTGAGCTGAGGGGCCGTTCGCACACGTGCTGCGACTTCTGCTTCTGCCAGCCGCAAAGAGCTTTTGGTCACAGCCCTCTGCCCCATCCTGCCCTGGCAGGCACTTAGGCTTTTTTATTCCTTTTGTTTTTTTCGCTCCTGGGGGCTGAAGCCATGGCAAAGGTCCCCGACAGAAGCAGGCACAAATGGAGTGCGCTTCACACTTTCCTCCGCTGCAACATGAACCCGGAGACCCAGCGGGTAGTGGTCTTTGTCATCCTGCTCTTCCTCATCATCGTCAACGTGGTGCTGATGTTTCTTTTGGCATTTCACTGAAGGAGGACTGTGGTGCATGGGGCTTTCCAGGACTGGGCAACAAATCAGCAGGTCAGCTTGTCGTTGTCTGCCTCTGGTCTGCTTGTCTGCTGTTAGGGTGACTGTGTGTCTCAGAGTATTCCTCCCGTGTTTTTTAATCATCAGCTCCTTCCCCACCCCGCTCCCCTCACTCTCCTCCTGTCATCACTTGTGCCTTGCGCTTTGGATCCCAGGTAAACAAGAGAAAGGCAGAGAGCTAACAGAGCCAACTTGCTTAATCATAACCTCTCCGTGGCACTAATCAGCCTTGATTCCTAGCCATGCCGATTCCGTGCTTGCACGTAGCACTTGTGAGCCCCGGAGGAGGCCGAAGTGGTGCTGCTTTGTTTGCAGAGGGACAGCCATCCTGCAAGGAGCCCTTGCACAAGGACCAGCTCCGTGTAAACACCTGCTGGAAAAGCTGAAGCCTGTAACGCCTCCGCTGCTCTGTCACTGTGAGCGCCGCGCCGTGCTGTGCCATGAGTAATGCCCAATTAGCCAAAGAGATTGATTAATAGAGTCCATCAGGAATTCAGGCTGAATAATCGCTGCAGCAGTGTGGAAGAAGGGTTCTGTTGGCTTTAATCCCATTTCCTTGATGATACCTCAGTGCTTATCAGCTGTATGTATCAAAATGGCTGGCACAGGACGCTGACTGCAGGCCACTGGCTCCCCACGGGCTGGGGCAGCAGCTCCAGGAGAGCTCCTGTGGAAGGCTAGGAGGGAAGGGCAGCGAGGCAGCCTGCTCTCCTCTGTGATGTTCCCAGCACCCTGCCCATCACAGCACGTCCACATTGGCACTGGCACCCCAATGGAGCAACCCTCGGCTTGGTGGGGATGGAGGAGACCCATCCCTGGAGGAAGACAGACTGGAGAGGAAGGCACGGTGCACTGTTCTTAATGACACTGCTTGCTTTTGTGCAGAAGATTGCAAAAGATGCAAGCCCTTAAAATTCAGCAGGATCCTTCATTTTGTGTGTTAGGTAATCTGCAATTTAAGTGCAGCTTTCACAAGGGCAGTGTGTTTGCTGGCACTAATGGTTGAGGCTACTGCAGTTCTTTCAGAGCTGAATATTTATGGCTCCTGGAGTCTGATCTGGTGTTGAGAAAGGCTGGATGGTGGTGTTGTCTCTGTCACCATGAGTGATGTACTCTGTGTCAGTTATTTATGTGATTGTGTAACATTAGTGTCGTACAAAACCCCGTCCCTTCAGCACACAGAGAATGGAATTTGTACCTGTGGAGCTCCTTTCTGTCACACCTGAGGTGCAGAACATCTTTTCCCCAAGAGAGAACTCTCTCTTGCAGCTCTGGGTGTGGGGCAGTAGCAGGCCCCAGCCCCCTGCAATTCTCTGGGATCTCTTATTCAGATGAACAGTTTTGAATTATTAAAAATCTCAAACAAGGCTATAAATTCTATTATCTAGCCATTGTGATAACAGCCACCAAAGCCATCCAGTCTGTGTCATTTTCTGAAGTCACTATTAAAAAAAAAAACCAAAAGCTAACTGCAGCTCACAACTTGGCTTTCAAACAAATCTGTTTTCTCTTGCCTCTAAAGTTTACTGAGATCTTAGTTTCAGCTGGAATCAGAATGGAATGGCATAAGGTGGAGAAAGGATTGTTTCCTGGAAAGGCCAAGCGAGTGATGGGAAGGTATGCCTCAGTCTTCAAATGGCACATGAGGGACCAAAGTGACGCTTTGGGCTCGTAGGGGTCAGTGACAGAAAGCTTTGGGCAGCTACCTATGGGGGCAAATCCTGTACAAGGTTTGAGCAGGTTCTGAAAGTGCTTCAGGTTCAGAAGCTCCCAGCCCTCGTCAGTGGGAGCAGTGAGAGGCCTCAGCAGCGTGGCTGCCCCTGCACCGAGCTTGGACTGCCAGTTAGTGCTCTTGTGCCTGCTCTGTATCCCGAAATACTGCAAAACCCCCTGCTGTCAGATGAGAGGAGCAGTTATTCACAGGGCCTGCGTGCCTGTGTGGCTCTGAGGAGGAGCTGGAGATGGGCTCCATTGATAATCCCAGGGCTGGGCTCAATGGGCCAGCTGGGAAGCTGAGCACACGTGTCTGCCAGCCTAGGCTGAGCCTGCATTCACCAAGTGACTCATGCTCCTGTTCAGCTCAGTGCCATGGCCCTGAGATGTTCCTTGGGTGGCTTCTGTCACTGAACTGGAGGCTGTCACTTCCTGTTCCACTCTGCCTAGGAAGGGACTTCAGGGATGTTTTTCAGGAACTTCTCTTTATGAAGCGTCCTGTAAAATTGGTTAGCCCAGAGCTGGTCTTGTGGTGATGGAGTAATTCACCCTCTGCTACTGCTGCCTGCTCAGTTTGGGGGTGCCTTATTCCTGCTGCAGGGCTCTGCTGGGTTGGGAATATCAAACCAGGGAAGGCCTTGGAATGCCTTCCCAAATGTGAGTTTGGGCAGTTGGTGCCTCTGGAGTGCAGAGCTGCCATGCTGCTTCCTGCAGGAAGCATTGCAGTTGCTGATGGCAGGTGCCCCAGCTTGCTAGAGAACTAAAGGGAAGAATTGTTTCTTTCAAGGGCTCTGGAGGAGTGCAGGACAGTGAGGAAGAAAAGGATGTTATAGGAAAGGGTAATGTGCCCTCTGGTGAAATTGCCTTTCCTTTCCCTGCTTGGGGCAATTTGCATTACTCCTGCTTAGGACAGTTTTGTACCAGAACAGTTGGGAGTCAAAAAAAAAAGTGGAATTTGTCTTGCATTTAAAAATTCTGATCAGAAAAATATCAAGATTACGGAGAACCTTTGGAAATATGTGTTCCAGTGCTGCTGCCACAGGTGTTAGCTTGGGTTGCTATGAGCCTGGGAACATTTTCCTACTTGTTTTTTGGTGAATTTTAATTTCCTCTTTCCAATGCTTGTCTAGATTCTTGATACCTGACCAATACTGAAGTATCTGTGCCAAGGTTTGTTATGGGGACATCGGTGTTTTCCTCCTTTCTCAGCTTCCCCTACAGCTGGATCCATTCAGCTGGAAGCTGCAGTTGACCAGTGAGTGTTCATCAGCCTGGTGTTAGTTGTGACTCATTCACATCTTGGTTGAAGCAGCTGCAATGGCCAGTAAAGCCCAGGAAAAACAGAGCTGGTGAAGGACCCCTGAATCATGTGCAGAAGCTGTAGGTGGTGATAGAAGGACAGTGGGGAAGGAGAGCTCTGGGGGGAGGAGGCTCTGACATTTCTGGAGGGTTTTCTAATTTGCTCTCAGTGCACTTATTTGCCAGGAGAGCTCTGCAGAAGGGCTGGGATTGCCTTCCCTGAACACCAGGCCCTGCCCTGGCACTGGGGCTACACCCCAGGAGGGAACAGCATTGCCAGGGCAGGGGGGCAAGGCAGCTGGGGAGCCCTGTGCCCCCTGCTCCCTGTGCCCCCTGCTCCCTGTGCCCCCTGTGCCCCCTGCTCCCTGGTGCCCATTGCTCCCTGCTCCTGCTGTGCAGCAGGGCATGGCAGCCAGGCCCTTGTGTAGCCACTGGACACCTCCTCCTCCTTCCTCCTCCTTCCTCCTCCTTCCTCCTCCTTCCTCCTCCTTCCTCCTCCTTCCTCCTCCTTCCTCCTCCTTCCTCCTCCTTCCTCCTCCTTCCTCCTCCTTCCTCCTCCTTCCTCCTCCTTCTCCTCCATCCCTGGGTGCAGAGTGAGGCTGTGGCTGCGCTCTTCCCGTGCCCTGTGGTGCTCTGTGAGACAGGGACAGGGACAGGGCTGTGCCCCCTGCATGGGACAAGTCCACCAGAACATTTACCAGGCAAGAGCACTGCTTCTGCTCTGCTTTGAGCCTTGTGAGAGTAAAGAGCATCTGTGAACAGGAGGAGACCAAGACATCATTTCCAAAGGGAGATCTGGGCTTTAGATTGTATCTTTGCTTAATTTGTTCTCCCAGGCTAAACTCATTTCTGTGGTGATATGTGGTATCTGCTGTCTTTGTGATTTATTCTTGGAATCCTAGGCATGAGCTGGCCAGATAAGAAACACAGTAAGCACTTAGGATGATAACATCAACAATTACTTTTAATTACTCCTTCCAGTCTTTTGATTTAAAAGAAAATAAAAAAATTAACGCACAACAAAAGAAGCCACATTACACAGGTTAAAGAAAGATTTCTAGAGGGAGAGTACTTGTTATTGATGCTGTCACTGGCCTTGTTAACTACAGAGTGTGCTGCAAACTGGAATAAAATTATGTCTTATATGAACCTTTGTATGTGTTCTTTGGCCAGGATTACTCCAGGCATGACTCTTGGTGTCACATACAGTGCACCCACTCTGTGTCTGCATTTGGCAGTGGCAGAATTGGAACTCAGAGAGGTGCTGTGGACCTGTCTGACACCACAGTGGCTTTCCCTGTCCTGTTGTGTGCATGCAAGCTTTCTACATTTATATTGATAAATGTGATAGCTCACATTTGGTTGGAGGTTGGAGGTGCTAGAAGAAAAATGTCTCCCAGAGTACCAAGAGGGTGTTGGTCAGCCTTTCAGCAGAGGAGTCAGCCAGTTGTGAAGGACCATAGAGAGGAAAACTGGGCAGTTTGCTCTCCCTTGCACCCAGGAGACCTGGCCCCTCTGGAGCAAGGGGTACTGGGCTCTGCTCCCACCCATCCTGCTGCAGCACACAGGTCCTACCCTGTCTTCCCCTTCTCCCTCCCTGGAGAGAGACCCTAGCCCAGCCCCTTGCAGCGTGCTTCCCCCTCCAGAGAGCAGCAGTTTCACTCTGCACACCTGAATCTCTGCTGTCCCTTGGTGGCAGAGCAGGTAGAGCCTCCCCCAGCTGGGGGAACAAGGGCTGCCTTCAGCCCCCTCTGTCCTTCCTGCAGCCCCTGCTGCCCAGAGCTGGCCAAAGCCAAGGTGACCCAGGGCATGGAGCCAACAGCACAGGGCCCACAGCTGGGAACCTTGTGCTTGTCTAGTGCAGTGTCTGTTTGGGATATCAGCTCAGGAATGGGATCAGTTGCTGTCTCTGCTGAGCTGGGCTGGTTTGTAGTACTCAGTACCTGAGTGTGTTGCAGCTCCAAGCTGCACAGGCACAGCAGAGCTCCACTGTCTGTGCTTGTTCTCAACCATGATCTGGTCCCTTCCCGGCATGTTGGGTATCTGCAGTGCTGTGGAAAATGTTATGTGGAAATAAAAACACTGGATCTAGGCCTTGGGTGAATCCAAGCAGCTACAGGGGGATCTCTCAGCAGCAGCCCAACTCAGCTTTCCTCACCTCAGCAGATGAAATGGCTCCAGCAGGAGATTAGGGAAAGACAGGCTGCTAAGGAGTCATGGCTTGGTATTTTTAGCATCCCAGTTCACACCTGTAGTGCCCAGGAGCCAGCACTTGTTATAATAAGCATAATCTAATTACAGAGTGAGAAGATCTGCCCTGGATGCCAAGAGAGGAGTGCTGGGAATGGCAGGAGCCCATCACTGCCTGTCCTGCCAGAACGTGCTCAGCTGAAACTGAGCTGCCTCTGCAAAACCACTTTGTCCTGCTGGAAAGCCATGGCCAGGATCACTCCAGGCATGACTCTGGTGTCAGGGCTGTGCAGGGAGTGACAGGGATGAGCACAGGAACGAGCTGGGGGATTTCCTACCTGCACTAAAGGCTGTGGTGGTGTTTGAGGGTGCCCAGGATGAGGGAAGAGATGAGAAGCTTGATTCTATGTTTCAGAAGGCTGATTTATTATTCTATTCTATTTATTATATTAAAAGAAAGTGATATACTAAAACTACACTAAAGAAAGAGAAGGGAGACATCAGAAAGCTAGAAAGGAAAAAGGAATGAATAATAAAATCCTGTGACTGACCAGAGAGTCTGACACAGCTGGCTGTGATTGGTCATTAATTAAAAACAATTCACATGCTGGGGAAATAATTCTCCAAATCACATTCCAGAGGAGCAACACATGGGGAAGGTGAGGCTTCCCAGCTTCCCAAGAGAAGAAATCCTGGCAAAGGGATTTTTCAGAAAATATGTCAGTGACAAAAGGCCCCTATGGGAGGGCTGTGCAGGGAGTCAGGGTGACAGGAATGAGCACTGGTGCACACCAGGAGCTGTGGGATTTCCCACCTGGACCAAAGGTGTGCCCTGAAGGAGGAGCAGCAGCTGCTTTGGTCTCCTGTAGTTAGAGGACTTGTTTGCAATGTGGTCTTGGAAACAAAAATGTGATTTTGGTTCGAGGCCTTAGCTTTGTTTAGGCCATTAAGTCTCCTCATGCAGATGATGTGGATGTGAGGCAAATGAAGAAAATGGGTATATGCAAAAGCAGAATAGTACAGGGCCTCTGAAGATCCCAGGAAGCTGCTGCTTCCTGAACGTCTCCTTTACCTAGCACAGGACACTTCCAATAGGAAAAGGTGGTTTTTTGGGTTTTTTTTTTTCTAGAATACATAACTTGAAGAACCTTCTGCAGGGACTACCAAAGAAATGACTCATTTTTATATTTACATATACTAACCAAAAACAAAGGCTTAGGCAGCCTCCTTTGCCTGACAGTGAGACATTATCAAGGTCTTTTTTTTTTTTTTTGTTCTTCTCCTCTGTCTGTTATTCAGATTTTCCTCTGTCCCATTTTCAAACAATAGGACAAACATCAATTCTTAGTTCTGTGAAGAAAGGATCCAGCACAGTGTGTGTACCATGGGAAAGAGATCACCAGACAGGGCATGGGTGGTGGTGGCAGTGGTGGAAGTTATAAGTTTTATGTCACTAAAACCTTTCTCTCTCAGGAAAAAGTGAAGAAGGGAAGTGGATACTGAACTGTGCATGGTGCTTTGAGGCAGGGAGAACATAGAGCCATGTCATGGAAATTGATAAACAATCTGTGTTGGGCCAGCACTCCTGCCAGCACCTGCCAGTGCTGTACAGGCTTTGGCACAGTTTAATGCAAGGGAGATGTTTCCACAGGAGACAGGAGCAATAAAAATGATTTCAGCATGTTTTTTGCAGTGTGCTCCATCTCAATTAACTCATGCACACACATGGAAAGGAAAGCCATGAACTCTGTTTGGGGTTTGGTGCTGCTGCTTGGATGATTCAGGAGGGTTTGTTGGCAATGCAATTTGTATCTGCTTTTCAATGTTTTCTTTAACCTTATTTGTAAAAGAAATTAAGATTAATTTGCCTTCAAGCTATAAGTGATTCCATAACTTGCTGTATCTTTTGGGGGAAGAGTCATCAGCAGGCAGAGAGCCTGTGACCTGCATGGCTCCTTCTCCTTTCCTTCTTCAAGGAGCCAGGGTGCAGCATTTATCCTCAATAAATCTGTATGGCAGCACAGCTACAGCTGAACTGCTTTGGATACATTATCCTGAGGGATCTGTGGAGTGTATTCCTCATTTGTGCAAAGAAATAATGATGAAAGAGAAAGCAAAAGTGGAGGTAGGTGGGAAAAAATCGAGAATGAAGTCATGAGAGAAGTGGTGGAAGCAGGAGGTGTCCTGCAGAGAGGGAAAAGGAGAGGAAATATCCCAGGGGAATGTGCTGGTGGGAGTGCACAGAGGAAGGGTAGTCCTGCAGCAAGAGGAGAATGGGGAAAGCATAAGTGACACAGAAATGTGTTATTGTAGCATTAAATACAATTTTCTGATGAAAATAGTTTCTACTTGGGTGTCTGAGAAATGGCAGTGTAAAAAAGATGCAACAGCAATCACTCCTAAATGTGTGAACAACCAAACAGAAACATTCTGGGCCATTTCCATTCCCAGGATGCACAGTTAAAATCAGGGCATCAGAAAATGTAAAAAATTGTGGTAACCAGCTTTGCTTCATCCTCTGCAGTGAGTGCAGACTTCAAAACTCTTGGTGAGGTCAAGTGGGGAGTCAGGCAGTCTGACACAATTTTCATCTACAGCCAAACTGGAACCAGAAGCTGCAGACTTTGTAGATGTGTGAGCCCTAGGTCAGAGTCTTGTTCCAACCTGAGAGTTCAACCCCAGGCCTTGCACCTCTCCAGTCTTTGAAACCAGGGAAAGCAGGAGAAGGGTACCTGGCCAATTTCCAGGTGCTGTTCTGGCAGCATCTGGGCTGCCTGGGGTAACAGGGGAGGGAGGGCTGGGAGGGGAGTCCCTGAGCCAAAAGTTAGAGATCTTAAACCACTTTTAAACCTTAGGGTATTTCAAGCTCCTTAAGCCACTTTAAGGCTTTAGATGGGTTTAAAATGCTTAAAACACTGTAGGGCCTTAGATGAGTTTAAGCTGT
Organism: Haemorhous mexicanus; assembly: GCF_027477595.1. NCBI lineage: Eukaryota > Metazoa > Chordata > Aves > Passeriformes > Fringillidae > Haemorhous > Haemorhous mexicanus. The sequence goes on from NC_082350.1 coordinate 3,905,957, forward strand.
TTAAGCTGATTTAGAGCTTTGGAATGACTTAAGTTTTGTGTCTTTAAGGAGGTTTTGAGGTCCTTTGAGCTCTTAATTGCAAAGGGCTTTTTGGACACTTTGAGTGAGGATGTGGCACCTGCCTGCTCCTGGGACCTGTGCTCAGGGACTCTTTCTATCCCTGGACAGCCAGGTTTCCCTGGCTACACTTTCATCCTCCTTTCTGGAGGAAAGAAAAGCATGCCAGCAGTCAGACATCCGTGTGTAGGGAGGGATGGCTGCCCCAGATGTGTGTCCCTGGTGAGGGCTGCTGCTGAGTGTGTGGGATCTGCTCTGGTGAATGTGTGAAATGCTGAGGAGTCCCAGCCAGGAGAGGAACAGCCCTGCCCCAGGGGACATCCTAATGTCCCTGTAATTACTGTGCTGGCAGCTGCTGATTTTCCACCTGAGTGCCAGTGTGGCTGCTCCTCGTGGGATGGAGCTGTGCCTGCCAGCTTAGCACTTCCAGGGCTGGCTGGTTTTAAGTGTCTGTGGGTAACACAGATAATCAGCATTTCCTTCCTTCTGTGCTTTCCCCTCATGCCCTAGTGCTCTGTGAGATAAATGTTGCCACCCTAATGCCCAGGTGTGTGGGGCCAGTGACACTTTTATACCTGTGACTTGGGCATGGCCTGCCTCTTTGCCTTGTGTGCCTTCCCAGGTATCTTTCAGGTCCTTGGTGGGCTGTATCCAGACAGGATGTGTTTCAATGTCCTTGAAGGACTTACATGTACTTCATCTTTTTTAAAATCACCTCTATAATAGTTTTTAAAATCACAGCCTTGGGCTGTGGGGCTTCCTGTGGCACAGCTTAATTATGCACCAGAGGGAAAAGGTCCTGCTTTTGTCCCCAGCTTCTTGCCTGGTGGTTTCACTGGGCACCCAGCAGCCTGGATTAGAAATAACCTTTTGGTGAGCCTTCAGCTCATGGCCACCCTCCATCCACCTGTCTCTGTTGCAGCTCCAAGGTCTCTTTAGCTTGTGCTGGCCTAGAAACTCTTCCCACCTTTGATTCCTGCTGCTCTTTGTGCCTTGCCTGCTTCTCCTCTCTCTTTCTGAGTCATTCCTGATATTTGGGCTTCTGACCCTGATGGAGAGGGCTGATGTTTTCCTAAATGGGTCTGCAAAGACCTTCCTGAGGAGCAGCTCATTTAGTCAGCCACTTGTGTTTGATGTTGTTCGTGTTACGTTTGAATTTCTGTTGCCATTTTGTCACCCTGTCACTCAGCGTTGTACCTACTCCTTTAGAAAGAGTGAAAATACATTTCACTTATTCCAGCAAGTAAATGTGTTATATACAGAATTTTCAACAAATGTCCTCTGGAAATTTGTTTGACAGGTTAAAATGGAAGCTGCTTTTCAGCTTGACTGCCTGTGCATGTTACCAGCTACTGCAGTGTGCAGCTATCAAATGTGACACACACAGAACCTGCTGCAGGTTGAGAAGGGCTTTGCTCCTGGCTTTTCCTTATGCCAAACCTGAGGGGTCTTAGTGCCCCAAATTAGCAGGCTCCTTGGCAGACAGGCCATGGGAGAGTGATGGGTGCAGTCCTGGGGGCACTGCCAGGGTCAAGGTGATTTAGGTGTGTGACATTCACATTCTCTGATAAAATCCCTTCACCCAGGGTTTTTCTCCTGGGCAGCTGAGAAGCCTCAGAGAAAAGGGAAACAATTCTTATCTCATTTGCTTCTCCTGTGCTGTGCTCATGTGGAATGTGTTTGGAGATTGTTCACCCACAGGTGATTGTTCCATTGCATTCTGCTGGGAGTTGTTTTCACTCTTTGGCCAATCAGGGCCAGGCTGTGTCAGGGCTCTGGAGAGAGTCAGGAGTTTTCATTATTATCTTTCAGCATTCTCTAAGTATCATTTCTGGATTCTTCAGTATGGTATAGCATTCTTTAATATAATACAGTATCATAAAGTACCATAAATTGGCCTTGTGAGAACATGGAGTCAGATCCATCATTCCCTGCAAATACAATATAGGTGTCCTCCTCAGCTGCAGGTGACTGTCCCCTCTCCTTCATAAGGACTTCCCTGAGTTATTTCAGCCAAAAGCACAATGCTTGAAAGCAATTTTCAGGTTGTTTTCATTTGTGTTTCACTAATCAGCTCCCTCATTTTAGGTGAGAACTGGGAGATTTTTGCATCACTCTGGGGTCTGAAGGATCCCATTCCATGGCACCCAGGGGATGTGCACCCCTGGCAGGCTTTCTCAGGCCAAACTCTTCACTCACTGGGTCACTCAGCACCAAGCTCAGCTCTGCCCCCTGCACTCCCCTCAAGGCTGCTTCCCTGCCCCTGCAGATTTCACAGCCTCTCCTTGCCTGCTGCAGGGGGGACCCTCCTCCTCCTCCCATCTGTTTAAATCACTTCTGAGGGGGAATCAGGACTCAGATGATATCAATAAAAGGGAATAATGTAATTAATGCCAGGCATAATGGTTTTGTGGAAAATAGTTCTTACCAAATAAATGTGATGACAAATGTTGAGTGTTTGGTAAATGGAGGCAGCTGTAGTGGATGTCACATGGGGAGTTTAACTACAGGCACTGATTAAAAAAGCAGCACTGTGCAATATCAGTGTAGCACACTTAGCTGGATTAAGATCTTTGTTGACTGACATTTTAGATTTGTTAAGGAGAATCACTGTCAAATTAAAATATTTTGAATGGAGATCTGCAGCGCTTGGCAAATGCCTGAGAGTCCTCCAGTACCCTTAATCAGTCTCAAAAATCTCTGCAGAAAAATCTGCAGCTTCCAGTGCAGGCAAAGGGCAGCAAATGCCAAGGGCATGGCTTGGCAGGGTGTGGGCTGTGAATGGAGCAGGGACACGAGGGGACACGGGCACAGAGGGCTCCTGGTGCCCTGGCACGTGTGGGCAGAGGGGCAGCAGGAAGCACTGAAGTGTTTGCTGTGCCTGCACAGCTGGCTTGGTGGTTCTGGCACCCTGCAGGCAGGCAGCAGCAAGTCCAGCCCGAATTCCTGCCTGGCAGTGAGGGGAGGCAGGAAGCCCCGGGGCTGGCTGAGCTCATCGTGCTGAGCGAGCTGCAGAAGGTGAGCCCTTCCCTGGGGTGCCTGTCTCCCCACCAGGGAGATGCTCTGAGGAGCCAATCCAGATAACTCCTTCAGACTCGGTGCTGCTGCTCCGATGACAGAAGCTCTGTGAGATAAATTTAATCTGTTGCTCATCATTAGACAGTGAAGCTAAAAGTTTTGAGAGGAAGCAAGAGCGAGCTGTCAGGGCAGCAGTGTGCCCTGGTGGCTAAGAACATCAATGGCATCCTGGCCTGGATCAGGAATGGTGTGGCCAGCAGGAGCAGGGAGGTCACCCTGCCCCTGTGCCCTGGGGAGGGCACACCTTGAGCACTGTGCCCAGCTCTGGCCCCTCAGCTCGGGAAGGACCTTGGGACACTGAGCACATCCAGAGGGGACAGCGAGGCTGGAGAGGGGCTGGGAACACAAACCCTGAGAGGAACCCCTGAGGGAGCTGGGGGTGCTCAGCCTGGAGAAAAGGAGACTCAGGGGTGCCCTCATCACTCTCACAGCTCCTGAAAGGTGCCTGTGCTCAGCTGGGGCTGGGCTCTGTCTCCAGCAGCACTGACAGAACCAGAGCTCACAGCCTCAAGCTGTGCCAAGGGAATTCAAGTTGGATATTGGGAAAAAGTTTTTCACACAAAGGGTGATAAAGTTCTGGAATGGCTGCCCAGGGAGGTGGTGGAGTCCCCATCCCTGGGTGTGTTTAACACAGCCTGGATGTGGCACTGGGGGCCAGGGTTTAGCTGAGCTGTTGGGGCTGGGTTGGACTCTCTGATCTTGAAGGTCTCTTCCAGCCTGGTCAATCTGTGATTCTGTGACAATTTCAAAACTGTCCCATGGGTTCAGTTCAAGGCAGAGGCCAGCTTTAGCTTCTGCTCATATTCAGAGAAAATAAGTATTTGTGTGAATGCAGCACAACTTTGGGGCATGTGTGTAAGTAATTTTTTTTCACTCCTCTGCTACACCTTGCATGAGAGAGGCAGAGGAGAAGCTCTGGAAGCAAAATGACTGCTGAAGGAACTGGAGCTGTGGGAGGGCTTTGCCTCAGGGGTCAGGACTGCTGCAGGGCTTAAATGTTTGGGGTGCTGGAGCAGATCAGCTTCAGTCTGGTGCACACAGGTTCAGAGGGAGCAGGCAGTGAGCACAGGCTTCATGGCAACCATTTTAGCTCCCCAGGAAGGGCTGGGTTCAGGTGCTCTTTGTGGAACATGTCTGTTTTAGGGTCACAGAGCTGAAAAATAAATTCCATTCTATTGGTACCTTCTCCCTGGTCTTCCCTTTTCCCAGTTCTTTTGATGCTCCTGGGTTTATTTTTTGGCTCTGCATGATCCAGTGTACTTGGCATTGTCAAGAGAAAGTTATTCAAATGGAAACAAGTAGCTTAAATATTTCCTGAAGGCATCTTCATCCCTCCTTCTGTAAATTGCTGAGATCTTTTATCTCTGTTAATATTGCCTGGAGGTCCTGTCCCAACAGACCAGGACATACAAGGTAATTGTGTCAAGGTGTCCAGCCTGAGACAGACAGGGACCAAGAGCTGCAGTGCCAACAAGCCCATGGCATGGCCTTGGTGTGCCAGGGCTGTTTGCCCACACAGAATGGGCTTCCTTTGGGGCAGCTCTGTGCACCAGCCCTGGCTGTGTCTCCTCCTTGGCAGCCTCTGTGTAGACACTGCTCAGAGGAGCCATCCATCAATCTTCCCCTCCATCTGTGCCACAGGAGGAGCTGCCCTGATGCCTCAGGATTTCAGCTTTTACATTTTTCAGATCCTGTGCTGCATTAGAGCATCACTCCAAACTCCATACAGAGTGTCAGTTACTGTCTGCACAGTTTGCTCAGACAAAACAATCCCTCTGGGCCTGGGACCCAAGGACACCCCACAGCCTCAGGCCCCAAAAAGTACAAACAAAAGTGAATTGGGGGAGCAAACTTCATTACCTGAAGTTGTAATTGCAGAATTAACCCCTGATATGTGAATGGACCAAACTTGTAACTGTCTGCAAAACTGGTGCCCATTGTCCAGCTTGGGTGTAGCCTCTGGGAGGCTGTGACTGCCCAAGGTGTGGCTGTTTGAGGCCTTTAATAAACACCCACTTTATTCTCTGGATCTTGTCTGGCCTCTGCTCTAGGGAGCCACTCCAAGGCACCAGCTCCAGTGCCTTCCCCTTGCAGCAGGGAGGGCAGGAGCAGGAGCCTGGGGCTGGGGCACCCTCGAATTTCTGTCTCAAGCATCTGGGCTAGTGCTGCCTTTGGGTTGCCAATGTTGCTGTCTACAAAGTTAGATGTTTTACTAAACAAAGAAAAAAGTTGATTTCTGATTGTTTTCCCCACTGCCAGCTGCAGGAGCAGCTGTAGGGTGGCTGTTTGCATTCTCTTTAACTTTTCCCTGCTCTGCACTTGTTTGGACCTCCTCAAGAGCATGTACTGAGTTGTCCTTGACATTACAAAGCCAGCACATAAATGTTGTTTCATATGGAAATTAGTAGCTGTTTTCCAAGCCTTGCTTTAATTGCAAAGATCAAAGTGTGGTGAGCTGAGCCCTTTGAGCTGAGGAGGTGCTTGGCAGGGGTGAGCATCCCCTTCCACCCAGCTCCTCTGCAGGGCTGCTTGGTGGTGCCACCTCAAGCACATTTTGCCAAAACCCTTTAACTTGCTGGTGTGTTTTATCCTTCCTGGGGTAGGAAAGTCCTATGGGAATAAATCACACAAGGATTCTATTTTCTTCATGGTGGAAAAAGCCATTCTTTATTCACATATCTCCTTTTTATACAGTGTTACAGACCTCGTGTGGGACTCCAATTGGTCACTAATTGTTTTGCCAATTACTTTGTTGTTATCCTGTATTGATTGGTCACTCAGAAAAGTTGTTTGTAAAATATAGTTTTCATTTTTCTATCTAACAGTGGAAAACTAGTTTATACAGGTGTAAGTTGTTTTTTACCCAGGAATAGCTTGTTATATTAATGAATTGCTCACACCAGGATTGCTTTCAGATGGGAACTTGCAAAATGCTAGCTTTGACAAGGCCAGCCACTGATTCCAGCAGAGCAGGCCTGATTTTATGAAGCCTCTCTCCATGATTTTCTCCCTTTCTGGAACAGAGTCCTGCCCCTCTTTGCCCGTGGCAGCTTGGCCCTGGGGAGGATGGGGCAGTGCTGTGCCCCCAGCTGGGGCAGCTCTCCTTGCTGCAGTGCCCTGTGGCACCCTGGGTGCTCCTGTGCCATGGAAATGCCAGGCCTGGCTCTGAGCTACCCACCTGTACCTGCCCTGGGAGAGGGGCCCTTGGGCTGGGTGTTTGTGTATCTGCCCAGGAGCTGGACTGGACACAGTGGGAAATAACAGTAAAAGGCACAGCCTGAGCTGGGCCAGAGAGGAGCAGAGCCCTGGTCCCTGCTCAGCACCCAGGAGTGCCCTGCCCACCCTGGGGTGCCAGCACAGGGGCAGGGAGGGGGCCAGGCAGAGCCTGTCAGCCTGAGCACATGAAGGTGTGTGCAGTGCTGCTGTATTCCACTAATTGAGATACTCCCACGAACAGATTAAATATTTTTTTGCTCTTTATTTCATACTTTATAGATCATTCCTCCCCAGAAACAAGCTGTTTGTTGTCAGTTAAACAAATCCTGGCCTGTGGTTCAGGTGTATTTATTTACTCCTTTGCCTGACAACTGGCAGTGTCTTGCCTGCCTGTTTGGCCAGGCTGGTGATCCCACAGTTGTGACTTTCTGTATTTTGCAAATCATACCTGTTGCTGAATAGAGAAAATGTAAGGTATTAATATTAATGGATGGATTAAAATACCAGCTGAGGATTCCCTGCCCAGCCCAGAGGATTTCAGTGACTCTGAGTAGAACCATGTGAGAGCTGAGTGTGTGAGCCCTCTGTGCTGGGAATGCTGGGTCAGGCTTGCTCTCTTTTCTTCTCAGCACATTACCAAGATGTGACAGTGTTTTGCTGTGTGGCATTCATGCCTTCACATCACCAGTGATGATGATCATCAGTTTGTGTGAGCATCTCAGTGCCAGAGGGAGTCCCTTGGTCTCTCTCTGGACATGGCCACGGTGTGTGCCAGCCTGCACATCACACTCAGAGCACTGATCCAGGCTGCCATGATTAGGCACACAGAGAAGGTATTTTGTCTGAGAAAGAGCCATGTTCTCAATGTGCTGGTCACAGTTTGGGTGTTGAAAAGCCTGCTGGATGCTACTCTTCTGAAGGTTTAGCAGCTTCTGCCCCTTTCCTGAGCAGCAGCCATCCCTTGCTGCAGGGATGTGTAACTCAGCAGGGCGTGGCAGCAGCTGCTGGCACTGGTGGGTGCCCAGCTCTGGAGTGAGATCTGAGTGTTTCATCAGCTCCCCTCCATAGGGCTGGCCAGGAACTGGCTCCAGCCACCCCCTCCCCCTGTTGCTGCTCTCCCTCCCTGTGCTGGTGTTCTCAGGGGTCCCAGGATGAGGGAAGAGATGAGGATCTTGACTCCATGTTTCAGAAAGCTGATTTATTGTTTTATGATATATATTATATTCAAATAAAATTATATACTAGAAGAAAGGATTTCATGAGAAGGCTAGCAAGGAATGGAATGATAATAAAATCTTGTGACTGACCAGAGAGTCCGAGACAGCTGGACTGTGATTGGCCATTAATTAAAAACAACCACATGAGACCAATCAAAGCTGCACCTCTTGCATTCCACAACAGCAGATAATTATTGTTCACATTTTGTTTCTGAGGCCTCTCAGCTTCTCAAGAGAAAAGATCCTAATAAAAGGATTTTTCATAAAATATGTCCTTGACACCTCCCTGCAGCAGGAGGAGCTGGGCTCAGCTTGTGGTGTGCACAGGCACCAGTCAGTCCCTGCAGTCCCAGAGCAAATGGATTGCCCAAAGCAGCAGCAGAACCCTTTGTGAGAGTGGCCACACTGCCCTCACCCACAGCCCAGCTGCTCTTCTGGAGCTGAAATCTGATAGCCAAGTCTGGAAAAATACACTTTTACATCCACTCTCTTCCCTACTCTAGTTGTCACTGCTTTATGTTAAAATGCTAAGACCTCTAAATTACTGAGGGTGCACTCAATCCCCTGCTCCAGATCATGGATAAATATATTTAGAGAATCACAGAGTATCCTGAGTTGGAAGGGACACACAAGGATCATCAGAGTCCAACTCCTGGCCCTGCACAGGCATCCCTGGAATGCCACCCTGTGTCTGACAGCATTGTCCAAACATTCCTTGAGCTCTGGCAGCCTTGGGCTGTGATCCTGGGGAGCCCCACCACCCTCTGGGGAAAGAACCTTTTCCTGATATCCAGCCTCACCCTGCCCTGCCACAGCTCCAGGCCATTCCTGGGGGTCCTGTCACTGAGCACCAGAGAGCAGAGAGGGGAACCCTCCACCCTGTCATCACCATCATCAAAACACTCCCTCACATCCAGGGTTCCCCCACTGCCTCTCCTTCCATGCCTGTTCCTTCTGAAGGATTTATGGCCACCCCCTGCAGCACTCCCTTTGTGAGAGCCATCCCACCACCTTGCTGTGGTGGCAGCTGTATCCCAGTTTTCCTTCACACCATAGCCCTGGGCTCCTCCTGTTGGTGTGCATTAGTGGATGCACTTCACTTGGGCTGATCCCACCACCTTTTGGGGGAGGAGAGGCTTTAATTTCTACATGAGCATTCTGTTGTTTTTAATCCATCAATAACCCTTCTGGTTTTGCTGGCACATGGATCCATCCCCTGTTTTCCCAGCGATACACACAGCAGCAGTGCACTGCATCCCACCTAGCTCTGGCTCCCCTGGCTGTGTAGATAAGTGGGAACCTCTCACCCTCTCCTTCCCCATCATGCTGTTATTTCTGTCAGAATGGAAACACTGCATTAAGCTCTTTCTGGTTCAGTGCAGGGCCATTTGCTATCCAAAGGCAGACTGCATTTCAATTTGCTTTCAAATGCCTCGTTAAGCCTCTTCTGATTTACTCAGCTGATGATTGTGCTGACTCTTTTCCAACCTGCATCTCTCCTTTGTGAGAGGCAGCAGCAGTGACCCAGAGCAGGGGAGAGCTCTGGGTGACTGAGCAGCCAAGGGCCATGGGTGGCCATGCGCTGTGTGCTGTGCTGTCACTGCTGGGAGACCTACCAGGGACAGTGGCTTTCCTACAGCTTCTCTCTTTCTCCTGTGTGCCTCCCATACTGTCTTCCTGTTGTCTTCCCATAATTCATCATTGCACCATTTTCCTGGAGAAAAACAGGCCTTCACTGCCACTCCACAATGGCCAAGTGCTTTTTAGCACAACTCCAGTATGCACTCCATCTTCTTGGGAAAACCTTTGGTGTTCAGGCAGTCCCAGGCACACTCAGGCCCTGGGAGCTCTGTGAGTGTGCTCTGGAGTTGTTGAAATCCAAGGGAGACTCTGTCCGGATACACCAGTGGCATCAGGCACTCCTGCTGTGGTGGCCAGCAGGGAACAGAGACACCACTCAGCAGCACCCAGGTGTTACCTGGCCACCCCACAGCTGAGGTGGGAATGGGCAGCAGTGGCTCCAGGCAGCACTGAGCTCAGAGCCCCTTGCAGCTTCCAGACACATGGTTTAGTTTGGGTTTTTTACTTGTTGGGGGTCCTGTTTTTCCTAGAGTGGGGCCTCTATGGGGCATGCAGTAAATAACTGTTGTACCTCAGTATAAATTGCTTACAACTCTCCTTATTTTAAGCATCTTAAGTGCTGTGTTTAACCACCTTACAGGCTTCAGGCTCTACCCATTGCAGAGTAGCTCTGAGGCCTCTGAATGCTTTTTCACAGAATTACAGAATCTCTGGGTTGGAAGAGACCTTCAAGATCATCGAGTCCAACCCAGCCCCAACACCTCAACTAAACCCTGGCACCCAGTGCCACATCCAGGCTTTGTTAAACACACCCAGGGATGGGGACTCCACCACCTCCCTGGGCAGCCATTCCAGAACTTCTTGCTGTCTCTAAATATTGATGCTCAAGGTTTTATTTCAAGGCTTTCCAAAGCAGAGCTGCACTGGCAGCACCAGAGCATCCTCCCTCCACAAACAAGGTACCACTGAGCCTTTGTCATGGTTTGATGCTGGCACAATGCCAGTGCCCCCATGAAAATATATTCTCCCCAGTGGCTGCTGTGAGGTGTGACCAGAAATAGAGCAAAGCAGGCTCCAGCTTAGGAATAAAGGAAAGAACTTTATTTACTTAAAAGATGAAAAAAAGGAACACACAGAACTCAGAATGAAAACATTCCTCCTCCTCCCCCCAAATTCCCCCACCACACAAAATAGAATCTTAGATTCTCAATCCAGTTACCACCCCTCAGATCATCAACTCTCAGTTCATCACCACCCCTCAGATCATCAACTCTCAGTTCATGAAGGAGAGAGGAGTCCCTCTTGTACCATAGGCTTCCCCAGGAAATACAGTTGAAACCTCTTTCACTGAAGGGAAACAGCCTTGTTTGCTGGCTGAGGCAAGGCCAGCAGGATGAAATACCAGAATTTATGTTTTTATGGTGGTAAACATAGTGTGTGCCAGTGATTCTCAATAAATGCTGTTGATAATATCAGTTCAGTCCTTAAGAATAGTATTCATTTCATACAGAAAATGAGTATGGACTAAAACTAGGGATTTTTTTTTCCTGCCACACCTTCTAATTATTTAAGCATCTTGTAAAATTTCCTTGAGACTTAATTTTTTAAAATAATTCTTCTGTACTTAGGTGACTCTGGTAAGTGGATCATCTTGATTCTCTGTTACTGTAAGGATTAGCAGCAGCTGAAGATAACTTTGGGGCACAAGATGCAATGGGCCATTATCAGTTTTAAAAGAAAATGAAACTTCTGGGTATGCAGGTTCATCCTCTGGCACAAAGCTCCAGCCAATAATTCTGAAAGGAGAAGAAATGCAAGTGAGGGCAAAGCAGCTGCCAGGCTTGCAGCAGCTCCTCATTGCTCATGGGGCACAGAGGCAGCAGGGCTGTGCCAGGGCTGTGCCAGGGCTGCAGTACGTGTGCCAGGGCTGTGCCAGGGCTGTGCCAGGGCTGTGCCAGGGTGCTGCTGGCATGAGGGACTGACAGTGTGCCTCTGTGCCCCCAGCTCATCAGCGATGGCAGCGTGGTGTACGCGGAGGCGCTCTGGGACCACGTCACCATGGATGACCAGGAGCTGGGATTCAAGGCTGGAGATGTCATCGAAGTAATGGATGCCACCAACAAGGAGTGGTGGTGGGGCAGGATTCTGGACAGTGAAGGCTGGTTTCCAGCCAGCTTTGTTCGGGTAAGATCTTCATCTTTCTTTGTGTCCTTTCCATGAGCAGCAGCTGTTTGTTCTTCTCCAGGTTTAACGGTCTGTGGTGACACCAGAGGACTTTCACTGCTAGGGATTGTTCAGCATGTCTTGTTGGTATTCCTCTACAAGTGGCTCCAGCAGCCACCAGTGTGGAGAACTCCCTCTACATGAGTAAATCAGGGCAGAAGGTTCAGCTCCAGACTGGAGCAGAGCTGTGCCAGCTGGGGAGCTGCCCTGTTTGGTGGTTTGCAGCCTGGCTGCTGCTTACCCATCTGTACATTGGCTGATTTGTGCCCAAGCACATGGCACCCACTTCCAGGAGCAAGCAGCCCTCTCCTGGAGGAATCCCTGATGCAGATCCCTGGATTCTTCACTCCAGTGCCCACTTGGACAATAGAGATGAGCGTGGCACCAAAGGCACCTCTCTGCAGCTGGTGCTGGTGCCAGTGCAGTGCCATGGCAAAGGATGAACCCAGCTGACTCACATGCACCTCCCCAGCCCACCAGGCTGCTGGCACTGCGTGCCAGGCACTAAAAAACGGAGGAGAAAAGCACAAGAAATGTCTGGGCAGTGATCTGGGGCAATGTGAGACGCTCAGTGCTCGTGGGCCAAGGCTGTCCCCTGGTGCCAGCTTCAAAGCCCACACAGAAGAGCTGTGCAGACCAGCCCAGACAGTGCCAACTGCACCCTGCAGAGTCTTCATCTCCAGCAGAGCTTTCTGAAACACATCTGAACTCTCAGGGCAAGCAGGGGGGAACCAGGAGTGTGGGAGGTGGTAACTGCTGTGCTGTCCCGCTGGGAGGAGAAAGGCTTTTCTCCTTTCTCCTGCCTGTGACTGTCGCTGTGGGTGCCGGACAGCTCTCACCACCTCGGGGCAGGCTCCTCAGCGCTGCCAAGGCAGGGAGGTGCCTAAGGGCAGAGATTCTCAGCCCTTTAGCTCTTTATCCAGGTCACTTCAGATCACAAGTGACCCAACACCAGGTGAAGCATGAAAGGAGGTGACACGAGGCCGTCTGGTGTCTGTAGCAAAAGTCCTTGCAGAAGCGGGGAGGTTTTGAAATGCTTTGTTATAGGTTGCAGGAGATAGTCTCAGCTGCATAGTTAATACAAACAGTGGAATGTTTTGCAAATAAGATTACCAAGACCTCAGCACTGCTTGTTCTTGCAATGAAAAGACAGAACTTTTTTCTTTCGTGTTACTGATAAATTAAATTCTCCTGGCTGGCAAAAACTTGTCATCTTAAAGTAGACTAGCACTAGGCATTAGGGATGCAGAGTAAGAAATTCTTTTAACAGAGGAATCACAACACTTATTCAAGCATCCAGCTGAAGATTTCTTGCTAATTACCACTGGCTCTCAAGCTCACTGCAGGGAGGGCTGGTATGTCTGCAGGCTTGGCTCAGACGGCAGGACTCTGTCACTCCACATTTGAGTTTCAGGCCGAGGTTTGAGTTTAAGAGTTGCTGATGTCCTGCTCACAGTGAAGGAGAACCAGGGTTGCACATCTTGAAAGCTTCAGCAGTGAGTAAATGGAACTTTAGCAGTGAGTAAATGGAACTTCAGCAGTGAGTAAATGGAACTTCAGCAGTGAGTAAATGGAACTTCAGCAGTGAGTAAATGTAATCTGTGCCAGTGCTGGCAAGCGAGGGTATGCAGTGTGTTTTATACGGAGGTGTATTGGTATCAAGTGGTAAGTCATAGAGCCAGGAAGAAACGACATTAAAAGTTTAAAGCAGTTCTGTGTCTCTGTACTGAAAATTGCTATAATTATGTGTGCTTTACCTTCCTAACTTTCCCTCCTTCTCTGTGCTGGGATAGATCCTTTGGGTCATGTGCAGAGTATTCCCCGGGCACTCAGCAGTGCCAGAACAGGAAGCCGGGGTGGAAAGCCGCCCTGGGTGCCCCTGTAGCTCGGGGCTGTGGCAGGGCAGAGCAGCTCCCTGCGCCCGGGCTGTGCTGCCATCTGATGGGGCACCGAGAGTCCCACACCGCCCTGCCCGGCTCTGCCCTGCTTTCCCACCTCGGTGCCCACGGGCAGCTAATCTGCTACTTTAGCAATGAACTCTCTTTAAATAATGCTGGGGAAGCAGATACCGAGGGGCCATCTGTTACTGACAGTAGGAGAACAATAAAGTAGATAAAACCCCAACCATTTGGTGGTTCTCCCCTCCCTCCCAAAGTGTTCCTTCAAATATTTAAGAAACTTTCACTCGATAAACCATTTCTGTCCTGATTTTATATGCATTATTCCTGAAGGACTCCATATTATTCCTGTAACTTCTGTCCACTAGAAATGCCTGCCTAAACCCACCCATGTCAGGGTGGGAGCAGCTGCCATGTGCCCTCCCCAAAGTGACCGTCTGGCCGCAGCCTCCCCGAGGGGAAAATATTTCCAGGCAATCCACACGCCCTCCTCTCACCTTGCCCCAGCTCAGTGTGTGTCTGCCATGCAGCACTTCCTTGGCAGAGGTGTTTAGCAGTAGGAGCAGTGAACATCTTGTGCCTGCAGCTGCGGGTGAACCAGGATGAGCCCATGGAGGATTATCCCCTGAAGGTGGAGGGGGGCAGAGAGGAGGATTCCCGGCGCTTCGGGATGGGCCAGACCACCAAGGACCAGATGAGGACCAACGTCATCAATGAGATCATAAGCACAGAGAGAGACTACATCAAGCACCTGAAGGACATTTGTGAGGTAAGGAAGAAAGGGGGAAGGGGCTGTAAGGATTTCTCGGAAGGATAAAGGACTGTGTCCCATGCTTGCCCAGAAAGGGACCCTGAGCAGGTAACTTTTCTGAAAATGAGACTGGATTTCCATCAGTTCTGCTGAATGCCAGGATATGGTCAGAAAACAGAAGACAGTTCATTACAGCAAAACCCAAATGCCTCTGCATTTGGACACTCACTTGTGCTCTGATTAAATGGAATTAATTGAATTTCCCCAGCCAGAGAAAAGTAAATGTCTAGCACTGCTGTCCTCTCTAATACATGTTCTGGGGTAATATAATCAGCAATTCCAGCCTTCAGGCAAGCCATGCTCAGACCAAAACAACTGGGGATGCTCAGCCAATTGGATCCTTTACAGTCAAATATGCTGAATATTGTGACACCTCTTCTAAAAGAGATCCATCCTGTACACTGGGGGAGTGAAGGCAGGTAGAATTTTTGCAGGAACAGAATTCTCCTCTGCAGTGGTACAAAAGTGGCTCCCAGCAGAGGCAGCTGGGGCAAAGAGCCCACACTTAAAAACTTACAAAGCCTCTCCTGCTGCAGTGTCCCCCTGCTCCTCGGAGCTCTCCTCTGCAGGAGTCAGCTGGGCAGCTCCTCACAGAGAGCAAATCACGTCCACACCTGGACTTAACTGGTCTGAGTATCAGTGCTGGGCCAGAGCTCCCCATTGCAGACACAGAGAGGCTTTTTCAGCAAGAGAGAAAGCAGCTCTCAGGTGTGGGCTGCAGCCTCACCCTGTGTGCTGCCATGAGTCTGTGGCAGCTTCTGTTGGTACCATGTTTAGGGTAACATGAGAGGAAAGAATAGTTACAGATGGGTCCAGATCTGCAGGAAGGGAATGCAGGAACCTGGTGAGCACCTGAGTGCAGTTCCTGAGGCTTTCTGTGCCACAGAGCAGATGCCCAGGAGGTTTCCAATCTGCTTTTCTCCCAGGGTTACATTAAGCAGTGCCGCAAGAGAGCAGACATGTTTACAGAGGAACAGCTGAAGACAATCTTTGGGAATATTGAGGACATCTACAGGTGCCAGAAGAAATTTGTTAAAGCACTAGAGAAGAAATTTAACAAAGACCACCCACATTTGAGTGAGGTTGGCTCATGCTTCTTGGAATATGTAAGTAAAGTTGACTTCATGGGAAAGGGGTAACTGAGCATGGATTGAGCCAGAGGATTTAGAAATTTATCTGACAGAACTGAAGCTTTCTTTAAAAAGACCCATCCAATCAAACTAAATGCCACCACCCTCCATGCCAGCCCTGTTCAACCACTTCCCAAAGAAATATCCTGTAGCTCTTGTGGCTGTGGAAAGAGCATTTTCAAAGCACCTTATCTCCTGAACACTGTAATCCCTGCCAGCCCTTGGTAACTCAGGGAAAATGTAGGAAGACTCCAAAATCTGGAGCAGGACTGAGTTTACAGCAATGGTATTTTGAGGTCAGTGAAGGATCAGCTGTGGCTGGTGTGGGCACTAAAGCATTCAGCTGAGCCCAGAGCAGGATGGGTGGGAATGTCTGGGTCTCTCAGAGGAAGCTGTGACACAGCTTGCCAGCCCCCAGCTTTAGGTCTGGAGGACACAAATCCCCAAAGAGTCTGTGGCAGGGCACAGCCTGAGGGACACGGCAGTAACTCCCTCCCTGTGCCTTGCAGCAAACAGAGTTTCAGATCTACTCTGAGTACTGCAACAACCACCCCAACGCGTGCCTGGAGCTGTCGCGCCTCGCCAAGGTCAACAAGTACGTGTACTTCTTCGAGGCCTGCCGCCTGCTGCAGAAGATGATTGACATCTCCCTGGATGGCTTCCTGCTCACCCCCGTGCAGAAAATCTGCAAATACCCCCTGCAGCTGGCCGAGCTGCTCAAGTACACCAACCCCCAGCACAGGTAGGGCGGGGAAGGAGCCAGGATGCTCCCATGGAAATGGAGAGCCGTGGCTAACTGCAGCCAGCTCAGTTCTTACAGCTTGCCTCATAGAAACCAGGGAAAAAAGTGTGTTTATATCATTTTATAATGTATATTTACACAGTGTAGGTTATATGTAATATAACTTATTGTATAAGAATATAACTTATATAATGTTCTAATAATATTCACTTAAAGCATAACTTTGTGCATGGAAAGCCGTGGCTAACTGTAGCCAGCTCAATTCTTACAGCTTGCCTCATAGAAACCAGGGAAAAAAGTATATTTACATAATTTTATAAAGTATATTTACATAATATAAGTTACTTATAATATAACTTATAATATTATATAGGAATATAACTTATATAATGTTATAATAATATTCACTTAAAATATAACTTTGTGCACAGAGGGCAGTGGCTAACTGCAGCCAGCTCAATTCTTACAGGTTACCTCATAGAAACCAGGAAAAAAAGTATATTTACATAATTTTATAAAGTATATTTACATAATATAAGTTACGTATAATATAACTTATAATATTATATAGGAATATAGCTTATATAATGTTATAATAATATTAACTTAAAATATAACTTTGTGCATGGGGAGCAGTGGCTAACTGCAGCCAGCTCAATTCTTACAGGTTACCTCATAGAAACCATGAAAATATATTTACATAATTTTATAAAGTATATTTACATAATATAAGTTACGTATAATATGACTTATAATATTATATAGGAATATAACTTATATAATGTTATAATAATATTAACTTAAAGCATAACTTTGTGCATGGAGAGCCGTGGCTAACTGCAGCCAGCTCAATTCTTACAGGTTACCTCATAGAAACCAGGAAAAAAAGTATATTTACATAATTTTATGAAGTATATTTACATAATGTAAGTTATGTATAATATAACTTATAATATTATATAGGAATATAACTTATATAATGTTATAATAATATTCACTTAAAATATAACTTTGTGCATGGGGGGCAGTGGCTAACTGCAGCCAGCTCAATTCTTACAGATTACCTCATAGAAACCAGGAAAAAAAGTATATTTACATAATTTTATAAAGTATATTTACATAATATAAGTTACGTATAATATAACTTATAATATTATATAGGAATATAGCTTATATAATGTTATAATAATATTCACTTAAAATATAACTTTGTGCACAGAGGGCAGTGGCTAACTGCAGCCAGCTCAATTCTTATGGTTGCCTCATAGAAACCAGGAAAAAAAGTATATTTACATAATTTTATAAAGTATATTTACATAATATAAGTTACGTATAATATGACTTATAATATTATATAGGAATATAACTTATATAATGTTATAATAATATTAACTTAAAGCATAACTTTGTGCATGGAGAGCCGTGGCTAACTGCAGCCAGCTCAATTCTTACAGGTTACCTCATAGAAACCAGGAAAAAAAGTATATTTACATAATTTTACAAAGTATATTTACATAATGTAAGTTACGTATAATATAACTTATAATATTATATAGGAATATAACTTATATAATATTATAATAATATTCACTTAAAATATAACTTTGTGCACAGAGGGCAGTGGCTAACTGCAGCCAGCTCAATTCTTATGGTTGCCTCATAGAAACCAGGAAAAAAAGTATATTTACATAATTTTATAAAATATATTTACATAATATAAGTATATTATAAGTTATATATAATACAGCTTATAATACACTTGTATAACATAATATTATAATATATAAAAATTATATATTATATTATATTATATTATATTATATTATATTATATTATATTATATTATATTATAGTATATTATATTATATTATATTATATTATATATTATATTACTGTAATAATATTATCATTATTATATTTATATATGCCTATATATTTATGTTATATTAATATAATGCACTTAGATAATGTTATAAAAATATTAACTTTTAACTTATTATAAGTATATGATAAAAGTATATTTACATCATTTTCCATTACAGTAGCACTCAGCTTCCCAGTCACAGATCAAGATTTACAAGGTCCACTTGATAATGGTTTTTTTCTATTTTATTTGGCTCATATATGTGTGATACCAGCCCATACATTCCTTGGAGCTACATGTTTCTGGGGGTGGTGTTCAGAACTTTGCCTCCAAAGGCGTTGGTTCAGTACATCCCAAAATGTCCAAAGCTGCACTTCAGCAGTGGGAAGTTGTGCCCTGCAGCAGTCAGGCCATGCACACTTGGTGCCCTGTCAGTGCCAGCTCCAAAGACTCCAAATCCACTGCTCACATTCAGGGTGAAGGCACTGCCTTTGGCTCAAGTAACTGTCACTTAATTAAGTACCTGAAAATGTGAAAAATCTCCATGAAAGTGTTGATGCTGGTCCATTGTGGTTTGATTTAATTTCACCTTCCTAATTGCAGCCCTGGTGCTTCCCAGAATGGTTTTAAGCATGTCTTGTTCCTTAAGGAAGTGCACAGATGTTTGAGAGTTGCCTTAGAGCCAAGTTGTGCAGCTCAGCTCCTTCCCAGCCTCTCTGAACTCAGCAGAAGTAGCTGGTGGCCACAGATGGTGGGTGGGGGAGGGCAGATAAACCATCAGCTCATGTTTGAAACAAGCCAGTCACTGTTGGGCTGCTTCACCTCTGCCCCACAGACCAGTCCCTGCATGGGCACAGCAGCATTGGGAATGGGTTGGATTATGTTGCAGAAAGAAAATGAGAACCTGCAGGTTCTTCCAGCAATTCCTATTTACACCTCTGTAGCTAAATGTGATTACTTATCCCCTTCCCCAGAGGTGGCCTAGATCTGTTACCAGACTCAGTAAACCCACACTGTCTCCCTGCCCAAGGATGACAAGCTAAATTCTTAGCTCCCTGCTTACATGCCTCCTTTGCACATAAAGGGGTGGGATGTCTGGGGTGGAGCAGCTTTCCTGAGCAGACTCCCTGGAAAAGGAGGTTTTAAAAAATGTAACACACTATTGTTCTAATCAACATCTAATCTGTGCCTCAAAACCAAGGAGTGTCTGAGAAGCTGCCACAGGAGCAGGGACAGAACAGCTGGCACAGACTGCAGGTGGAATCCTGCTTCCATCCCCAGCTCTGTGCCAGGCTGCTCTCCTCTGGAGTGCAGGTACAACACCCCTGTGCCATTCAGGCCAAGCCTAAGACTGTGGTGTTGGGAGGGCTTTAGGATGAGGTGAGAGATGAGAATTTGACTCCAAGTTCTCAGAAGGCTGATTTATTATTTTATTGTATGATATATTATTAAAAGAAATAATATACTAAAACCATACTAAAGAAAGAGAAAGGATACAGACAGAAGGCTAGCAAAAAAGTGATCATGAAAGTTCATGACTGACTCCTCAGAGTCTGACATAGCTGGCTGTGATTGGTCATTAAATTAAAGCAATTCACGTGCTGAGTAAACAAGTGATTGGTCATTAAATTAAAACAATTCACACGCTGAGTAAACAATTGTCCAAATCACATTCTAAAGCAGCAAAACAAGGAGCAGCTGAAGCTTCCCAGGAGAAAAAAATCCTGGTGGAAGGATTTCTCAAAAAAAAATCATAGTAACATAAGGGCTCTGTCCCTCCCCAGGGATTTCAAGGACGTGGAGGCTGCCCTGAATGCCATGAAGAACGTGGCTCGGCTCATCAACGAGCGGAAGCGGCGGCTGGAGAACATCGACAAGATCGCCCAGTGGCAGAGCTCCATAGAGGACTGGGAGGTAGGGCACCTCCCTGCCCAAGGAATTCCACACTGTTCCTCTTCTGCCCTTCCAACAGCTTCTCTCTACAGTGATACCTCGTGTCTAGCCCCACCTCAGCTCTCTGCCCATCTTTGAGGAGAGTCTGAGTTTTATTTAAACAGTTACGGTCTTTTAGTACAGCTGAGCAGGTCTGGCATATAACCCAGCTAGACCAGCTGCCTTTCATGTTCCCTGGGATTCTTGTTTCCCTGTTTTTCCTTGCAGAAGGAAATCAGCATGTAGGTTACCAGAATTTTATTATTTTTCACTTGTCCCCCATTTTATCTTGAGTGACTTCAAACTTTCAAGATGAGCAGAATTGCTCCTTAATTCTTAACGAGCCAGGTTATTGTTGCAGAAAGGCAACTTCTGGCATAGTTACACAGGAAACTAAGGTTCCCTGTAAACTCATTTAAAAAATTGCTAAATAAAAGAAACAAAATACTGATTTTCTAAATCCTAGACTCAATAAACCCACACTGTCTCCCTGTCCAAGGATGTCAGGCTAAATTCTTAGCTCCCTACTTATGTGCCTCCTTTCTGTCTGGGATGGAGCAGCTTTCCTGAGCAGACTCCATGGAAAAGGAGATTTAAAAAAATGTAACACACTATTGTTCTAATCACATTCAGTTCCCAGCCCCTGGGTGCCACGGGCACAGTGTCTCCCTGATGTGCCAAGGACTGTCCTCCAGCACACAGGCTCTCTCTCATTCCCACATGAATCCTGTCAGCAGGAATTCAGGCTCCCACCTTCAGATGAGGCTGAGACCAACCTGTTCTTTGTGCTGTTCTCAGGGAGAGGATGTCCTAGTCAGAAGCTCAGAACTCATCTATTCTGGGGAATTAGCCAAAATCTCCCACCCTCAAGCCAAGAGCCAACAGAGGATGTTCTTCCTCTTCGATCACCAGCTTGTCTGCTGCAAGAAGGTAACTCATGAAAGCTGAGTACTGATGGATTGAAGTGAACTCCCTCTCCACCCCTTTGTTTCCTTAATTCCTCCTGGCCTCATGTGCTCCTGGCACTCTGTGCATTCTTTCTTCTGAGGTCCTGGGGTGTTCTGTGCACCTGAGCACAGCAATCAACTGGCCTAATCCTCACAGCAAAAGAGGAAAGCCCTGCACAGCTCCTGGGGTTAGTGTGGGGTTATTCTATACAACTCATTTTTGGGTATTGTCACACAAGTTCTTGTAACTGCCTTGCTCTTCATCTGAACTTCCACCTTAGTGTTGTATTCAGAAAAAACTGCAGGTTGGATGAACAGCTGTGGGCCTTGGCAGTCAGTAAGGCCATGCTAACAGCACATGTAGGTCTGTAAGTACAGCTTTTTTTCATAAGCTGAGTAATAACAGAAATCTTCCCTCTTGGAGCCAATGAACAATACTTTCCTCTGGAATTTCAGAACTGAATGTGCCAATTATTTTTTGCACATTCCACGGCATGCAGGCAGCTCCAGGTAACTTAGGTATGAAAATCACTGTTCTCAAAGTTACTTTTCATTGTCAACAAAAAACCAAGAGATAATTAGTACTTTTTTGCTTTTTAACTGGAATGGAAGGATTCAAATGGTGTTTTCTGTCAGAGGCTGAATGAGGATTTGGGATCATGTGTAACAGCCAAGCTTCAAGGCAGCAGATAGGCCCCAACACAGCCAGCAGCCTGTCCTGACCCCACAGGCAGAACAAGCACTGTGGTTCCCTCCAGTGCCCAGAGCAGCTCAGCACTCTGCAGTTCCAGACTCAAATCCAGTATTATTTCTTTGGCAGGACTGTAATGCCAGCAGGGAGGTAAATTCCCCATCACACCCAAGAACAGCACCATGTGTTGTGATCTCTCTTACAGGACCTCCTGCGCAGGGACATCTTGTACTACAAGAGTCGGATCAGCATGGATGACATGGAAATACTGGATGTGGAAGATGGCAAAGACAAGGACTTCAATATCAGTGTGAAAAATGCATTTAAGCTGTACTGCAGAGACACTGAGGAAGTCCATTTATTCTGTGCAAAAAAGCCTGAGCAGAAACAGCGTTGGCTGAAAGCATTTGAGAATGAAAGGAGGCAGGTGCAGCTTGACCAGGAGACAGGTATGGAAAGAGCAATGCTGGGAGAATGATTTTTTAAAAAATGTTATTATTTCATCTTTTTTTACCCATTTTTTTACCCCAGGCTAATGCCTGAGGAGTGAAAGGGTGGGGAAACCAGTCCGTGCTCCAGGGCAGCTCTGGGCTGCTGAATTACACATTGTGAATGAATCTGTGCAATTAAAAGAACTGCAAACCACCATAAGCCATCACTGGTGTGTCCTCAGGGAGGCTGATGTGACTAAAGGAGTTCAAACAGGGCTGACAAAGTAGTCAATACATTACATACAGGGTCCAGAACTAGAACAGTTCAGTCAAGGGTTCTCACTGTACAAGAGGCTTTGTGTTGTTTTATCCAAATCCTTCTTGATTCAGCCTAGTGTGATCTGAAAGTGGCCAGGAGTGGTTTCTCCCCCCAGTGCAGCATGGGCTGAGGGGCAGGGAGCAAACCCTGCCTGGAGGGTGTGTGCAGCCATGCACAGGCTGGGGGAGCAGGCTGTGCCCCCCAGCCTTGGCAGTAATTGTGGCCTCTCACCTCAGGCATCTGCCTACCCCTGTCTTCTCCTGAGGTACCAAATGATGACCTGCTGCTGACAGAAATCTGCTTCATCTTCCAGGGTTTTCCATCACGGAGGTGCAGAAGAAGCAGGCAATGCTGAATGCCAGCAAGCAGCACCATGCTGGGAAGCCCAAGGGTGAGTCACACCTGAGCACAGGAACACTGTGAGAATGGGGGGTGGCTCTGTATTTACTACATGGGAAAGGCTTCAACCAAGTGACTTAACAAACTCTTGAGAAGGCCAGATGGTGACAATTTGCACTACAATTCCTGGTAGATTCAGGTGGCTGGAGTCAGGAGACTATTCCTAGCTCCAGGAGAGCCACTTTGCACATAATCAGCACTCTGCCAAAACCCAGCAGCTTCTGCTCCTTGGCCAGTGCACAGCATCTCCCTAGGAGCCAGGCTTTCCCAGCAGTGTGGCATTCCCTTTGGCAAAAGGCAAGGCTTGTAGTAATCCCCATGGTGCACAGAGGTCTCTGCAGCAGGGACTGTTCCTGCCCGTGGAAGATGCTCTGAAACCTGCACCTTGGGCAGGGTGCCAGGGGGAGGTACCATGCTGGGGCAGAGCTCTTTGTTCAACCTGCCAGAGACAAGGACAACTAGCAGCACCCAGGGGAGAGTGAAGTCAAGCAAAATAAAGGTTCCTGTGCCCACAGCACTGGTGGCTGAAGACAGCCCTGTTGCTGCTACCTTCCCCTTCTCTCTGCTCAGAGGAAGAGGTGTAGCTTGGTTCTTCTGAACCCACAGAGGAAACCACTTCCTCTTGGTGGTACCAGCCAGCACTTAAAGCCCAGCCACATCTCCTGACAGCAAGCTTGGCTAAATGTCAAAAAGGGCCAGAAATAAGATTTGGCTGCAAACAGGGGGAAGTTTGGAAGGAAGCCAGACCATGCCAACAGAGCAAAGCCCTAGGGGCACAGCACTAGAGGAGACTGCACAGACCAGCCTTGTCCTCCACACAGGCACTGACCATTCTAGTCAGAGATCCAGCTCAGGAGGCTGTAACAGGCACCAGCAGCACTTGCACAGCAGCTGCTTCTCCCAGCACAGCCAAAAGCACCAGCTAAGTTTGTCACCAGTCATGAGCTGCAGCTCTCTAGCCCTGCTGTCGTGCTGGCAGAACACCTGACAGTTTGCAACACATTTCTGGGCCTTCCACATGAGCTCTAATCCTAAAAGGCACTGCTGAAAGGAAAGATAAATTGAAGGAAAGGTTGCACTAAGACAAACCCAGTTCACAGCCCTGCAGCTTTCATGGGGAGTGGGGAAGGCAGTAGAGTGGGGGAAAGGAGCTGTGTTCGACTAATGAGACAGTAAAAATTTTCCAGAGTAGAAACCCATTTTGATTTAGGTGAAATGTACATCTTTGAGTTAAGTCTGTAGTTTGAAATCATAGCTGTTTAGTCTGACTGCCTGTTCTCATAAAAAGCCTAGGCTCAGAGAATGTCCTTTGGCTGAAGCACAGCCTGAGATAAGGGGGGGGAGGCAGAGACTGCTGTGAGAGCAGGTCAACCTGACCTAGGAATTCTTTCTGATAAAGAAGAATTAGCGGCAAATGCCTTTCGAAATTTGTAAAAATTAATATGTATGAACCTATTGTGAAATTGCATACATATGTATTTGAGAGAAAAAAAAAAACAATCTAGAGTTCCCAGAGGTGCACATGTCTTTTAGAAAGGAACCTCCACATGTCCAGTGCTGTAATAAACATACTGGCTTTACAATTTTGTGGAAGTGGTAGAGTTTTGTTTGTCTCTGCAAAACACTAACCTGCTTTCCCCTCTCCTCCTCCTCCCAGCTGTCACCAGGCCCTACTACGAGTTCCTGCTGCGGCAGAAGCACCCCACGCTGCCCAGCACACTCCCTCAGCAGCAGGTCTTCATGCTGGCAGAGCCCAAGCGCAAGCCCTCGAACTTCTGGCAGAACATCAGCAGGCTGACGCCCTTCCGGAAATAGGGGCAGCCCCGTGTTTGTGCCTGAAGCCCTTCTGAGAAAGCACTTTATCCATCACTCCTGGCGCGTGGAGCCCAGGTTCAGCCAGCCCTGTGCTTACAGAGGATGGCACAGGTGCTCCTGCCTTCCCTATTTATTTTGCAGCCCAGCTGACCCGCTGGCTCCCAGGCGAGGCCACGGGCAGCGGTGCCACGGAGCCAGCCCTGCCCTGCCCGGCAGGCAGAGCTCCAGGAGCGTGCAGCAGGGAGCTGGACAGGCTGCAGCCCGAGAGATTTACCTTGTCAGCTGTACTTGGACTCACTCCTTCCTGCTGTGCCCAGCACTGCTGGCTGGCAGCTGCCACAGGCGAGGGCAGCCGATGGACCCGCTGGCCCCGTGGCCGTGCTCAGAACAGCAGCTCAGAGTCCGTGGTGAGGAGGGATGAACCCTTCTGCTCTGCCCACCCCATGCCCTGCGTTTCTCAGAGCTGTGATCCTCCTCCACGTGTCCAACTAACTCAGCAGCCTCTGCAGGCCCTCAGAGCACAGTGAGCAGTGCACTGTGACCTCCTCCCTCCCTTTAGTCCAGCAGCACCAGTGAAAGGTGCCCTACATTAAACTGTGCCAACCTGCAGCATGAGTCAAGTCGAAGAATCTCTCTAGTGGGTTTGAGTTACATAAGTTAGAGAAAAATGTGCCTAATTAATACCATACTCAATTCTTTAGATTCTCGTCTCTCCATCATTCTGCCATATTTCCTGGCCAATGAAAATGCTCATTGTTTGTAATGTGTTTATTTATGGTAAAAATCAGAACTGTGTATTTTGTAAGTCTGTAATTGTTCTTGTCAGATGTTGTTAACTTGATGCCTGTTTTGTCTGTTTAATTTTTCTTTTCTTTTTTTTTTTCTTTTTTAAAGAAAGGTCAATATTTGCAAACCTAGCTCCCAGAAGTCAGAGTCTGCTGTTCAACTCTGCATCATTGTTATGCAAACTCCCACAGACCCTCAAATTCAAGGAGTGTTACTGACACTTTAAAAATGGAAAACCACTTGATAAAGGCCTACGTTTGGCATAAAGAGCCTCACTTTAAGTACCCAAGTTTCAAATGGTGGCCAAAAAGAATGAATTTAAACCTTGGTTAGCAAAAAGAAAGATTTGCCTTACCATAGTGAGAGTTAGAAGCCATACTGACTGAATTCCCTAGATTAGGAGACATCCTGTGACAGTGGAAGGAAGACACTGGCTCATTCCAACTCCAGTGTGAGTGAGCACTGTCTGCAGAGCTCAGAAATCCAGTGTTTGTTGATGCTGTAGCTGACCAAAGTCTGGTCATCCAGGGATATCTGAATTCAGTAGCATGTACAAAGTCCTTCTTGCACTATATCTTCCCCCCAGACCAGGGGCAACATTTAATTTCATAAAGAAACTTGTAAAAGTGACTCTCAGCCTGTGTTTGTCTCCAGCCCGTCTATCTGTGTGAAGCTGTTTCTTTCCAAAGTCACTGTGGGGATTGTGCTCTTGCAGCTCCACCAGGGGCTGCTCAGCCACAGGGGCCCTGCCAGAAGGTGACCTCAGAGCAGCCATCCCACCTCTGGGGACACAGGGACCTGACCAGAGGGGTCACTCTCTGCTCTGGGGAGGACACTGGGTCAATGCTGGGCGGGAGGGGGAGGCAAAAGGAAAAAAAAAAATAAATCCCTCTCTAAAAAGCCACTGAGATGAGACAGTTACAGCAGCATTAGCACAACATACACACACAGACACCAGGAGACAGACATGGGGACACTGAAAGACACCCAGACACATGTGGCCCAGCAGACACACTGAGGCACTGCCAGGTGTGTACAGACACCCACGGGGGGAGATGGTGACCAAGAGACCCTGACACACACACAGACACACTCACAGCTATGTCAGACAGCCAGCACCACTCATTAACAGAAGGCAATTGTCATTTCTGTGTTTACCCTAAGTGTCTGCACCCTCCTTTCCTTATCCATGGCATGTTTGTTTTGATTGGCCAGGAAGAGAAGCTGTTGGCACTGAAATTATCAATTTTCTGAGCTTATCATCAGCTTTGTAGTAAGTGCAGAGGGGTAGAGGGGCAGAGGACAATCCCCTGCCCAGCACAGATACAGGATCACACCCCACACTGAGCATGGCCAGCTGTGACAGGTTGCTCAGAGTCTTGTCCATTGCTATCTGGATTCACTCAAGGATGGAGATTCTCCTAAAACCTCTTTCTACCCCTCTCAAAACCACTCTGTCCCCAGTGTGAAGGAAGTGCTGACATCTATTCAGAGCTCCCCTTGCTGCAATGTCTGATCTGGTCTTAGGCAGAATGTTGCTTAATGTACTCAGCTTTACATCTACAATGAAGGCACTCTGGTAGAAATCCTCACCTCTTCTCCCAGGGGAAATGGGGTGAGAGTGGCACAGGACCCTGGAGTGCAGCAGCTGTGAAGTGCAACAACCCTGTCCTTCCTCCTCCCTGAAACACACACAAGAATTGGCTGTTACTACTTACCTGTATAGCAATACTCTGAACAGTAAATATGCATCAAGTGATTAAAATAATCACATCATTTATCAGCTCTTCCAGAACTGGCTGCATCTCTGACCAGTGTGCAAAAAGGATTTACAGAGACACTTTTTTTTACAGACATTTCTGAAGTGCCAAACCAGACTTCTCTGGCCAGACAGCATCCCAGTCAATGGACAGTTAATTACTTCTGGAAGAATTCTACTCTCCACTTGACTATCAGTACTCTTTCTAAAAAGTGTCCTCAGTGGGGATTCTAGTCTTGCACATCACATTTGGAGCTAGGATCCAATCCCCTATGCAAGACTGAGATCAGGTAAAAAAGCTGCTCACACAAAGTGGTGGAGTTACAGCAGCAGCACAGAAAACAGGTAAGGCTCAAACCCATAAACCCATTGTGTTCAACATGCCCACCCCACAGATTGCTCTGAAGAGGATTTCATCACAAAATACCATCCTTAGTTTAACAGCCAGCACCACCTCCCCCTCCCAACTCTCACCATAACCCTCGGTGTTTCCTGAACAAACTGTCCCAGATCAGGTGTAACCTCCTTAGGTTTTAAGTGATTAGACACTCAGAGTCACCTCATCCCCCAAGTTACTCATTAAATGGCAAAGTGCACCTGTGTGTGAGATGGAAACAGATTAACCCAGCCCAGATTTCCCTGCTGCATCTGGATTTGGGCTGGAGTGGCTCCCATTGCTCTGCCAATGGGCAGAACTGGGGTGAACCCATGTGCAGGCTGGGCTGGGCTGTGCACAGCGAGCAGATCCCAAGGGCATCAGCTGAACCTGTGAGAATGGGGTTCCTGGCTGGCCAAGAACAGCTCTGACAAGCTCTCAGCTAAATGGACAAGGAGTGCCAGTTCCACAAGAAGAGTCCATTTGAACCATGAAGAATCAGAGCTGTGAGGCACCAGCAACCTTTTCTCTGGAGCTGAACCTTCAACAGGGGCCAGAAATGCAGATTTGTGTACAAAACAAACTGAAACTCCTGATGTGAGTCTGAACACCACCAATCCTTCTGGATTTTAGGGTAGAACCAGCTGAACTCCACAGAAAAACAGTTCTGCATTGAGTTACATAAAAAGGACAAAGAGATTGAGTCAGGGGTGCTTTGGGATATTTTACAGGGTGTTGGCTCTATCTGTTCCTCTCCTTCTGTAGATATCCATTTAGGAAGCTTCTTGTGAAAACAGCCATGATTCTTAATGACCTAAATCTGCCCAGATTCCATTTGGTCAAATAAAACACAGAATTATGTAAAGAATGTCAATCAAATGAAAGAGTGATTTCCTGAAGCTACCAGTGGCTACTAAATAACAGTCTCTGTCTCTGCTCCGACCCCGAAAAAAGGGAAAAAAAAAATCTCTATTTTAAACTATTACTTTAGAATATCTGATTCAGACACTGTGGGTGTAGACACTGTTCAAGTTCTAATAGCATCAGAACCAGCACAAACTGTCTTTGTGCTAACTCAAAGTAAGAACTAGGTCAGTTCCCATGGAGAGAAGAGTTCCCCCAAAGCAGCCTTTCCTGTCTCTCCTGTTTTGTTCATTCCCTGAAGGACAGGGGCTGTCAGCTGGGGAGGAGCCCCTCTGTGTCCAGCAGAGTCCTTGGCTCACCACGTACACTGCAGGAGATTCCCACTGTGCAGGACACTGCCCTGCAGAGCCAGCACAGCTCTGTCATCCAGGAGCCAACCATGTGCCAACCATCTGCACCTGGGTGTCCCAACAGCTTCCCAAAACCACCTGAAAACCAGGCCTCACTCTCACCAACAGGGATAACTCAGAATCCAGGCACCTGCCAGTAACAGGAGAATCTCAGCTCCACACTGAGAACACTTCATTTCTTGGGATGCCAGAATGACAGAAATTAGCTTTTTTTTAAATGAAAAGGCCTTTCACCTGACGTGTCAAAATATCAGCCTGTGCTCCTCCAGATTTATTGTAGTGGAAGCACACCTTCATGTAAGAGCATCATTCAAGAAGTCTGTGGCAAGACTGGCATGCAACCATCAGTGTTTTGAACAAGTACTGCAGCACTCCCCTCCCAGACTCTGAGCTGGCAGCACCTGGCAGGTGGGGCAGCATCCAGCAAGTGCTGATTCCTTCTCCATTGTTCTTACTTCAGTTGTTTTAATTCTCCTGGCAAGTTCCACCACGTAGCTGCTCATGAGGGTTATGGGCATTGCAAAGCCCATCTGGACTTTGGTACAACAGCAACTCCTCAAGCTTTAAGGAGGGAACTACTCACACCTCATTCAAGTGCTGGAGCCTCAGCCTGTGCCTGCTGCTGCTGCTCACATTCTCTACCAAAGGGGGAGGACTCACCACTGCTACTGACATCAGCAGTACCACGCTGGTGCAACCCAAAACATCAACCAGAATGTTCTGTACCAGCCTACCAGCAGGAATCCCTGTCCCAGAGCTCCCAGCCTAAGCAAAGCTGAGGGTCAGGTCTTCAGGTAAGTAATGGGTTAAAGAATAAGAACTTTGATAGTGCATAAAAATAACTGAAAAAAACCACAAGGGTTTTCAGCTGATTTTAAGCCCCTGAAGACACAGTGGTGCTCCTTCAGCTGGACAGTGTGGGGAGGGAATCAATCTTCCAGGCTGCAGTGACCCATCAGTGCAGCTCCTGCCAGAGTGAGGCAGGGCAAGGTGCAGCCAGCAGTGTGACCTGGCACCAGACAGAAATGCCTCCAGGGGACCACAGCTCCAGGCAGCAGCATGGAGTCTCCTCCTTTCCACCCCCAGGCACACAGCTGCAGGCTTTGCAGAAGCCAAAGGGTGCTCCTTCCCAGCCACACAGCAATCCCAGCTGCCCTGCCTTGCCATCAACACCTCACACCTTATTTCTCCCATGTGTCTCACACATGTCCTTAACAAGCTACATGACTCAAATCCCATGGCTTTGGCAGTGCTGGCACGTCTAGGAAAAATGCAGGCTGCTTGTTCTTTTAGCTTAACACTCCTGTCATCTTTCCCCCTGCTACTACACCTCTCCTCTCCCCACATCCTGAGCTTCTCTTTTGCACAAGTTTGCTACCAAAGCAGCTCCCTGTTTCACAGCCTGTGCAAATGAAATACCTGTGGTACTGACCCCAGAGCTGTGTACCTTTGTGTGTGACTGCCTAAATTTACAGTTGTGAGATGGGAAATAAACAAGCTATCAACTTTAAGTCTTGTATCATTCTGTAATGCTCCCAAAAAGCACTAACTACTGATTATAGAGCAGCTATGGAACAGCATTCTGCTTACAAGTTCCTTCTATCCTCCCACACCTACTTCTTTCCCTTTTCTCCTAAGCAGCATCCACCCATTACCCAGGCTGGATAATAATTTATGGCTTTTTTCTTTAACCTCCAGTAACCTGAAATAATATACTTGCTATCTATATCCCACCATCAAAAAAAACCTTAGCCCCAAATCCAGCCACGTGTTCACTGAAGCAGAGGGAGCTGCATTTGAGCTCAGCTGGGCACTTCACATGATTACAATTCCTACAAGGCTGGCAAAAGCAAAACTTGGGGAAGGTGTGTTCCCCTTCCCCTTTCTGAAGCACCAATTTGCCCACATACTTTACCCTTCTTGCCCAGAAAAGAAAAAGCTATTGTAAAACACTACAAAGTCCATTACTATAGCCCAGAAATTAAGGTCCAGCTGTGGTAATTTAAGCTGACAGCTGAGCTGCTCATTGTCAAGTTCCTTCTGTCACATTTGATCTCTTAGCCCACTGAGGGCTACACCTGAGACTCCTGTACCCATGAGACTCAACAGCCTCCCCTCTGCATCTGCAATTCTCCCCGTGACACAACCCAGCTTCCCACAGCTGCCAAAGACTTCTGGCTGCTGTTTAAAATAAACATTAAAAAACGAAAGTCATCTCATGGCCTCCAATCTGTTCTGGATAATTAAGACAGGCTAGCTAATAGCCTGATGGATACTAAAATAAAAGTCTGGAGTGCACTTAACCTCCTACACACAAGTCAGACATTTTATCCATGCAATTCAGCAACACTGACATTTCCTACACACAAAAAAAATCCCATCTAAATAAATGCATCATTCCTGATTCCAAGGGAGCTCACCAATGAAACTTTCTGTTACCTGACTTTGTTTACAGCAAGCCACAGAGTTTAGACTCTAAAGCAAGATGTTAGAAACAGCAAGTTTTGGTTTTGCCCATAATTAGTTACAGGAAAACTTGAAACTCACAATTTCTTGCCTAGTTTCTACGGATCACTAACTGAGCAGATACTTTCCTGGAAGGGGCTCTGGCTGTTCTCAGGTGTTCAGAGCTGCCCCTAAAAGAGGGAGTTCTTACCTCCACAGCAAGTGGAAACACTTGCCACTGAGGGGAGGGTAGCACACATTAATTACACTGCCACTGCAAAATCCATCTGGCAACAGGGAGAAGTCAAACCATCACTGACCCTCCATTTTGGCAGTTCCATGGATACATTTAGAAGCACCATGTAAGAAACTCTATCTAGAGACTTAAGAGCTCAGTCCCATGTCCTTGCAGGTGTTGAACACAGTACAAGGTCAGGTTTCACAGCAGCAGACTCCCAGGAGAACAGCTACATCAGAATCCTTCTAGCCTGAGAGTGATCAGCACCATTCTGAAGAACAGCTTTTCCCTTTATAGCATCCCAGATTTCAGCAACCCACTGGTTGAGGATTATGAATTTTCATCAGCTGCAGTGCTCTGCAAAAAACTCCCAAACCTATCTACCTGTAACATGAAAGCAATCCCAGGATCACTGACCAACAATTACTTGAGGAAAAACACACTGAAAAAAAATAAATCTGTCCATGGCACCCCTTGTACTCAGCTGCAATTTTAGAAGCTCAACTACTTAAAACTACCTGTAGCAATAATCCTGACACTGAAACACTATTCCTGCAGATTGATGCAGTCACGTTGCACCTTCCTCTTCCACATGTGTTGCTTTTTTCCAGAAGGTTATCAGGTAAGTTATTGTTATTTTTGGAGACCTACAATAAATGAAAATAGTCAGTTAGTTCAAGCAGCTTAGTTGTTCCCCCAGAGCTTTACAACCACCCACACACTAAAGAAATAGGATAATTACCCACACTTCACACCTACTCAGCTCTTTTCCTTCTGGGGAACACTCAAGACACTGATTTCTAACAGCTTTCTGCTCAGGGCTGTCACCTCTCCAATCAAACAGCACGGCTTTGGTATGAAGCAAACGCTCAAGGATTGTCAAATTTTACATCCGTTCCATTTCCTTTGTTTTAAGCTATAAAATAAAATCTCTCCAACCCCAGAATTGTCTCAAAAGGGAACAAGGCAGGGTTGAACATCTTTACCACACTCTCAGACAGGACAGCTTAGGGCAGCTTAATTCCCCACTGGGGAGCCTTTGCCACCGTGCTCTGTTAGGCATCAGGAAACCTTACTGATCACTCATCCCATTTCAGCATTTTGCTTTGCTTCCATCAATCACCAGATTCCAACAGCTTGAAGAGTTTAAATGCACCATACTGTTCTCCAGCACAGAATGTTTTCTGGTAGGATGTCACCAAAGACAGCAGGAAAGAAACCACAATAAGCAACACAAGTCAATCTTTATTGAAAACTGAAGTATTAATACATAACAATTCTTGTTACAATAAACGTGCTTTTAAGAATTTAAACTTGAGCTCATCTACTCATTGAATTGCATAAAAAATAAAAAAAGTATGAATTTTCACAATTGAACTGGCTCAGAATGGATTCTCCACTCTTTGTGTTGATGCGATAGTTCAATGCAGGAGTGAGTGATGCCTTAAAACTTATTCTGGAAGACAACATTGACCTAAACTTAAAAAAAAAAGTACCAATACAACTGTTCCTAAGACAGTTTTAAAAAAAGTAATAAAAAGGAAACCTGTGTCTATTTCATAACAAACATGGAGAACTATTACTGGGGCCTCTTGTACTTCCATTGCATGCACTCACTTTTTTAGATCTTAAGACAGGAGGGCAGCCAATAATAGCATTACAATTAAAAAAACCCACTAACAAATCCCTTCTACTTAAAACAAGTCTGTACAGCAGCCAGCTAAAAAAGCTTTCCCAGTTTGCCTGCTAAGTGCCCAAAAGTCACAATCAGTTTTAAAAAGTCATGTTCATTGTCTTGATGTTGAAACTTCAGAGCCCATAAATTGCCCAGATGTAAAAGTCACAAATGGACCCTTACTACGTGTGAAATTCAGATGTTTCAGTGTTATATGCAACCCGCACAAGAAAAGGTTTCTTGTCCCCACTGTCCCTCTTCCCTCTCTGGTGCCTACAGGACACCTTGCCTGCCCTCAGCACCCTGGGCAGAGGCTGCAGAGTGCCCAGAGTCCTCCCAGCAGACGGGAACCAGCTCAGCTCTGGGCCAGCCCTGCACAAACCACCCACCCTGCTGCAGGTGCTCCTGCCCTGTGGCATTTCACCTCCTCGTGTGAGGGGCTCTGCAGGAAGCCTAGAGCTGACACAACACAGGATTAGAAACTGACACTTCTTAATGAGAACAACGTGAGTGAGCTGAAATGGCCATGTCTTTTACAGCCTTCCCAAAGGCTGGCTCCCAGGGCTGAGGAAGCTGGACTGACACTGAGCTGGAGCAGGCTGGGGCTGTGTCCTAAGGAGCACTGCACAAACACAGCCCAGGCAGCCATGGAGCAGGCACAGCCACAGGCTCTGTGCCATGCCTCCAGCTCCAGCTGGAGCATCACTATTGCTCACCTTCCTAAGATGGGAGGTTTCACACAAACAGGAGTGTGCTAACATACAGCTACCACCCCTGGTATGAGTTTGACCCTAGTTAGGTGGTGGTGTCACACTGATGTGCTTACCTATTTGAGCAAAGCCACATGAACAGCATGGAATGCTGCTGAAGCACTGGGGAGTGATTCCAAGTCAATGCTCCTGCCTTGCTAGCCAAGGAGCAGTGAAGGCAGGACCTTCCAGGAGAGCAGCCCATGCTGAGTACCCTGGAGCACAGCTCTGTACCATCAGCTCTCCTGACAACACCCAGACACGGTGGCACTGATGGGTGGTGGTTTGCTTGTTGTTTGGTTAGCTTTATCAGTGGATGGAGCAATACAAGGAAGAACTTCAACGAAAATAAAGGACTTTTTCACCTACAGCTGCATCTAAGCATTTAACTTGCATAGTACACTCAAAATGAAGCTTTCTTGAGCAGCAATCCTGCCTGTCTCCTAGAAACTCCAAACAGGAGAGGGTTACAACAAGCATAAGCAACATCTAGCAGTAGGTTGTCTCTTTTCCTTCCTGGTGTTTAGTAAACCACCACCACACTGACTAGGGCTATGTGGTTCTGGTGCCAATTATTAGCCATTTTTCTTTTGCTGCTGCTACATTTAAAAGACATTTTCATCAGCTGTAACTGACATAGGGAATACCTTGGTTTTTAAAAAATACTTTATCTAGACGCAACACTTGAAATTTGAATTAAAAAAAATTCTTGGACTTCTCTTTGTTATTGCTGCAACAGTTATTTTCAGTTCCAGGTTTATAGTAGTACTTTTTTCTTAATCATATAAAGCTGCCATAAAAGTTTTCTTTTTTTAAAGAGAAGCTTGATCTGAAATGTCTCTACTGCACTAGCTCTTTTAATTTGCTGAGGAGCTTTGGTGCAAACACATACTGCATCTTCATTTATAAAGGAATTCTAAACAGGGAATGTTATATAAAAAGCAGGAGAGAATGTTTCGTAAGACCCTCGCTGTGTAAACGCCTATTTAATGATGTACAGTTTCCCCCACTGCAGTTTTATATCCATGCTTTCTACTATTTGCAACAAAATACCACTGAGATAGTTATATATACACATATTCCCCCATCCCCCTGCACTGTGCTTTTGGTTACTTTTCAGAAGAACTCCTGGAGACAAGCTCCAGCCTCCCAGTAGGATCAGAATCGCTCAGGACTGGAAGGTGCAGTACCTTTGGGAAAGGTACACTTTCTCCCTCCTGGATGAATCCCATAATGCAACTTAGAAAAAAAAGTGCTCAAGTAAGTGAGACTGCCTAAGTGTTATGGAATACTACACGGAGACCAGTTCCAAGATGACATTTAGGAATCTGAAGTAAGAGCAAATATATAGGAAGTTATACTCATTCCTTGACTATTTCTCTATTGCAGCATCCATGGAAGTTCTCTCCTATGACTTTAGTTCATGGTGATGAGACAGGAGACAGCAAAACTTCCAGCCTGGCCCTCACAGCTCCTCCCCAGCACAGCACTGCTCCAGCCCTCAGCTCCTGGTCAGGACGAGCACCCTGCGGCGGTGCTCACTGTGCTCTGCCACACCTGACTGATCACAGCTGCAAATCTAACACACACATATGGAATTGTTACACACACTGAACAAAGCAGTACACATTCAACTAAGTTTGTCTTGGATCATCTTCTGCTCCATATAAAAACATATGGAAATCCCTAAGCTGCAGTAAGTGCTCATGAGTAAGGTCGAATACTTATTCCAACAACATAGTTATGTTCAAGGCATTAGAAATAAGGGGGCCATCCACTGACAGTGATTCATGCAAAATAAACCTAAACTTTATTAAAAAAAAAAAAAGGGTACAAAATACAGAGTGCTTACTGTAAAAAATAAAGTTACTGAAGGCTCTAACCACCAATGGGGTATGAAGGTACACAAGCCTCTCACCAGGGCAGAGTACTGGGATGGCAGCACTAGATCAGCACTGATGCTACCCCAAATCAGCTGCCAAACCTGTACAGGAGCAGTACACCCCAAAACAAAGCATAACTAAGATACACAACTTCAAAAAACTTAATTCTGAATGGAAGTTAACCTACGAGAACAAGACAGCCTGATATACCTCCGTGTAAATGCTTAAAAGGGAACAACATTTTATATCCATTTACTGCATAATTTATTGCAGGCAGAATGTATTTAAAAAAAAAAAATTGCATCTTTCTGGAATTGTAAATCAAGCAGGTTTAAGAAGAACCTCGGTTTTAATGTGCAATATTCAAATTTAAAAATTTAAAATCTCTCCCATAACAATTTTGGTATACAAATGGGTTCCAAGGCTAGCCCTTTATCCCCACAGCATTTGCTTTGAGGTACTTTAAAAATTGAAGTTGCAAGAAAGAATATCACAAATGACTCATTGCAATGAAATGCTAATCTGCAGTCGAGTCTTATTTTACGTGCTTCCAAGTGCAATTTAGGAAGTAAAAAAAAGAAAAAAAATACTAAGAAAACACATCAAAAGGCTGTAACCAACAAATGGCTCCTACTTCAATTACAAATATTTTCATGAAAAAAAACCAAAATGAAACTGCTAGTTAAACCCTCTATATTCTGGCAGCCCTACTACAGAGTATCCATAGTCCATACTGCAAGTAGATAATAAGGAAATTGTGTTAAAATGATTTGTTCCCCTTTAACATACTCATCAGGCACACAAGCTTTCCTCAGAATAACATGCAGCTGAACTCTGTTGCAGAAAGCCCTTGCACCTCTTAAGTTTCTGGAAAGCAAGCTGGATCAACTGCACATATGTTTTCAACTGACTACAACATTCTTTAGGAAAAACAGCATGAATTTGCTCAACTGAGAACTAAAAGGAAGTGTTTTTCTATCAGTCTGTGTGGCAGTCTCACTTTGACATTATCTGAAAGATAGTACTGGATAGAAATCTCCCCAGGACATGCTATTCATTCTGCAGGTGATACCACCTCCTACTATTCCTAAGAGCCAGTTTTGCCTCAAGGAAGTTTGCCTTATTTACTGGCACACACAGCATTACCTTTGTCATTTAATTCTGATCCTTAAGAGCATCTGTATAACACTGATTCCATACAATGAAAATGAAAAGGTATGAAATAAACTAATGGTGTGCGGGATGTCTACAGCTTGTCTGACTCATTTTCCAGTCACTCCAATTTATTAGCTGAATTTGAAAAGAACACATCACTTAAACAAAAATATGCCCCTTTGAAACTGGCAACTCCATCAACCTGAAACAGGCTGAAGCACTCATCTAATGTAAGTTATGGCATTCTAGTAAGATCACTTTCATGATTCTACCTTGTCAGACCCTGCATACATTACAACAGTGCATTAGTGATACAAGTTGTAAAATACTTCTCGGTTCCTTTGGATTTGCATATGATGGTTTTTGCATCAGTCACTGCAGGTAGATTGAGCAAGCTTTGTTTTTGTGTTTTAACATGCATTCAACTAGATATGGATCAGAATAAATTTATACTCCCTTTTTATCATTATAATTAGCTAAAAAATTGCAAGACAGTCCACAAAACAGGATTTGCTTTAAGACTAACTGCTGGAGTTCCAAGATGTAAGATATGCAGCACTGGAAAATCTTCAGTGATCAGGAATTAGTAGTGTTTAGCCAAGTGTTGAAAGCATTCAGAAGGAAAGTCCTGGTTGGAGGCATGAGGGCTTCAGCACCAACTTTTAAACCTCAATTTCTTGATTGCATATCTCCCATCTTTAAACCTACATTAAGAAGGGGAAAAGAGTGGGAAACACTCTCAATTAGGTGAAATATTATTTAAGTGTGGCAGAACACACTAACATTGCATGCACCACATACACCAACAAATGCCAAGTGTTAAATAATGTTGCCCTAGTAGTTATCCTGCCATGTTTAAGGTAAGAACACACTACATGGACTTGCTCTTCATGTCCAGTCCAACTTTCTGTCAGCACCACCATTGCTTTTAAGGTAGAAGATGGAATATTAAGAAGGTATTTCATGGCAAATTTAATTACCAGCAGTCATGAGTTTATCAGCAGCATAATTTTCACTTCTTGTATTTGTGTAGTGTGAGACTCTTGGCTGAAATACTTCATGAGAAGCATTTCAGATCTGCAGACAGCTGAGTACCATCACAGCAAAATGAGAAATGGCTGCTATATTACTAACTCAAAGGGAATGGTTGCCTGCAGTCTCAGAACTCTGCACTTCTAACTGCTG
Source organism: Haemorhous mexicanus (assembly GCF_027477595.1). Lineage (NCBI taxonomy): Eukaryota > Metazoa > Chordata > Aves > Passeriformes > Fringillidae > Haemorhous > Haemorhous mexicanus. Next base: position 3,943,833 of record NC_082350.1, read on the forward strand.
AAACAGAAATTAGAAAAACTTTTGTCATAAACTAAATGGACTAAAAGTGAAAATTTCGAGTTCAGTTGGTCTGACAAGTCATTAATTCAAATGAAGTTGTTCTCAACTTATGCTAAAAATAACCAAATGAACTAGAAATGAGGTGGGTATCACAAAAACATTAGCCCTTGTGTCAGTATGACACAGATTACACCCCCAAAATCCATCCCACTTTACAACAGATTTCAAAATGAAACTCCTTTTCTTGAAACCCACAATCTAAATTTTGGTTCACATTAAAAATGCTTTTTCCATGCTGACTGCATGAAGTATGAACTGATGCTTACCTGGAACAGTAAATATATGAAATTATCTCAAGGTTATCTCAAATCATCTCATGGTTTCAGCAGCTTGTGACAAATATTCACCCTCTGAGCAAGGCAAACACCTTGCCTACATATTTAGCCAACCACAGATAATTTGACTACAAAATCAAATACATTCAATTCAGGAATCACAGTACTGCTGAATTGAACAATTACCAATGATTCCAAAATACTGCATATATATTTAATTCCAATGTATTTTAATAAGGCCAACTTAAGGCATATTTGACAATCATGCATCATGATTCATGAAGACACAGACCACTCAAGAAACCCCAGCAGGACTTTTGAGTACTCTTGCTCAATTAGAATACTGCAGAAGCACCCCCCATTGCAAAATGTCCCCCAGAGAAGCTGAAATGCTGTTGTTTGTAAGAAAGATGGACTGCTTTCAATGCAACTTACACTGACTGCCAGGATGATCACCACTGTGGGGGCACATAACTATAGGTTGGTGTTCCTGGAGCCCGATACGTGGGCATAGTGACTGGATGAGGGGCTACTGGAGTTGGGGAATGAGTTGTCAACAAAGTACCTGGAATGAAGAGAACAGTTTTTCAGTAAGCAAAAATTCTACTAGAGAGAAAAGAAAAAAAAAAAAAAACACAAAACAACGAGAGGGGAGAAAAATCTAAGTAATTTTAAAGACAATTACAACTTACTCATGTTCAAAATGACCACTAATGTTTTGCATTCCAGACCCACTCTTCTTCAAAACCTTTATGCCAGGGGCCCATTGTAGCCCAGTGGATGTTTAGGCCCATGCATACAAAGATATTCATTACTCAAAAATAGCTCTAGCAGAAACTCTGCAACATAAGCAACTCTTCCAACAGCAGGCTTTACACACCATTAAGAATATTTGATGGTAGAGATAACTTGACTGATAAATCAGAATAAATTAGTTCTTGTTTGCATTATAACAGATAGGTTTCTTCCCCACTAATGAAGCTCTGTTAGCTGAGCTTGTGACACCTAACTCCTCTAGTTTTGAAGTTACTCAAATTAAATTATAACTTTGACAGGACAGAAACCAGAATCTCAAAACAAACTTATGACTTTTATTAGATTTTTAAATTAGCATCCCTTGAGTGAATGTGGAGTTTTCTTTGTGAGTTAATACCCAGTGAGTAACAAAGCATGATGCCCCCTCAGCAAACACTCAGAGATGACACGGAATTATTGATTAAACACCATTCTCTCCAGAACACTAACATTACAAATGTGGCAATAGGAAGGTGACATCCCCAACCATTTCCCACGACACAGACTTGCAGGTAGTACAAACACACAAAATTATGTATCTCAAGACAAGAAAGGTCTGTGATATGAGGGGTGAGTCCAGAACACGGCATTTTCCTCAGCCCTAAGAGGCTGCTGCTTTCAACTGGCACAGAGAAATGCCGTGGGAAGAGGAAGTGACACTCTTGACACTGGTATGAGGAGAAACAAAGGGTGCAAGAATAAGTGATATTCTATACAAACAGAAAACCTGCTGTCCCATAATACTAACTCTGGAAAGAGGATGGTGGGAAGTTCTGCTGAACAAGAACAAACCCTGACTTGGCTGGACTCACTCAGAAGTGCCCTGGTGAGGGCACACCTGCAGCACTGTGTCCAGCTCCAGCCCCTCAGCTTGGGAAGGACCTTGGGATGCATCCAGAGGGGGCAACAAGACTGGAGAGGGGCTGAGAACACAAACCCTGAGAGGAACCACTGAGGGAGCTGGGGGTGCTCAGCCTGCAGAAAAGGAGACTCAGGGGTGCCCTCATCACTCTCACAGCTCCTGAAAGGTGCCTGTGCTCAGCTGGGGCTGGGCTCTGTCTCCAGCAGCACTGACAGAACCAGAGCACACAGCCTCAAGCTGTGCCAAGGGAAATTTAGGTTGGATATTGGGAAAACGTTTTGTACAGAAAGGGTGATAAAGTTCTGGAATGGCTGCCCAGGGAGGTGGTGCAGTCCCCATCCCTGGGTGTGTTTAACACAGCCTGGATGTGGCACTGGGTGCCAGGGTTTAGTTGAGGTTTAGGGCATGGGTTGGACTCAATGATCTTACAGATCTCTTCCAACCTGGTCATTCTGTGATTCTGTGAAGACACACAACATTCACGAGTCCTTCTGAACCAACATTTGCATGATTTTGTCAAGTGCACCAGTGGCATCCCATTCTGTAAGGGAGCTGTGCTCCCCCCGGGCTCAAAGGAGAGCAGCACTGAGAAGAAGGCCTGGTGTGAGTGCACCCACCTGCTGACATTGCCATGGTGGTCCCAGCCACCATGCCCATGGTGACCCCGTTCCCTCGGGGCGGCGGGATCGGAGCAGGGTACATGGTTGCTGGCATTCCATTGGGCTGCACGACTGTGGTGTGGTGGATTACGTGGGGTGGTGCTGCATACAAAGGCTGTGTGTAGTAAGTGCCTTGCTGTTGGAGAAAAAACAGTACAAAAACCAGTGAAGTAATTACAGTGTATCTGTAGAGAAATGATAGCTTCTTTCACAAATGTATCATAAAATAAAAGTATTACTCTAAATGCAACGAATTTACAGAGCAGAAGCTGAAACATTTATTGTAACTATTACAATTGTTTCACTTGCAATTTAACATTTTATCCCTTTTTAAGGCATATAGGATAACATGTGAAGTAGGGACCTTAGTAGTTCAACCATAAGGGCTCGTGCATCATTCATTCCCTTCCTTTTGATCCCTTTCCTATATTAATCCATAACAGAACTTCTCATTATTTCACAACTTTTTATTCAGTTGTTTTTAGGAAAAGAATCCAATGTTTTTGGCAAGTCCAAGTACATTAAGCAGACAGAATAAAACTTGTTACATGCTTATTAATCCTCTTCAGCTACTGTTTACATGCCAGGGGAGTTCCCACTACACAAAGAAGGCCAACTTTTCCCTAAAATATCATATTTACTCAAGTGTCTTAATTCTATCCTTTGTAATAGTTTTCAACAGCTCGCCTAGCATGAGACTTGGTAAACCTGTGAATTACAAGAGAAACTTCATAACAAAAATTATGACAATTTCTACAAACAAAAAAAGCAGGATACTGGTAGTTACAGGATCCGGCAGGTTCTGGTAACTGCTGAATTTAGTGTCTCCTCAAAGAGTGAACACATTACCAGTAAGTGCTGAGCAACTGTCAGGCAAGAGAGGATGCAAAATTGCACACACACTAAATCACCGTATTAAGAATTCTTACAGCTAAAAATTCTCTCAATGCACAAAGAAATGAATGAGAAGAAAAGTTCAGAGCTCCCAGAGATATGACAGGGACCACGGAGGTGTCCCCAGAGGCACAGTGTGGCTCTGCCCACCTACCTGTGCATATGGGTTCTGCTGGGGGTAGGCACTTCGGACTGGGTACACAGCAGTCTGGTAGGGGTTGGGTGATGATGAGTAGGGCGGCACTGCCCCACTGGTGGGTGAACAGGACACCTTGTACGGGGTGCCTGGCGTGTAACCTGCAACAAAGCAAACCTGCATTCACACACTCTGAGCACGCTGCTTCCCAAAGGCAGCTGCAATGATTTCCATACTCCCCAACACCATAAGCTTCATGGGAGTACTTCATGGTAGCTGCTGGTTTGAGGGATCCCCGGGGAGTCCCTGGAGGGCCCCTGTGGTGGCGTTCCAAGGGGTCCCAGAACAAGGGAAGAGATGAGAATCTTGACTTCGTGTTTCAAAAAGTGGATTTATTATTTTATGATATATATTATATTCAAAGAAATTGATATATTAAAACTACACTAAAAGAATAGAAAAGATTTTATCAGAAGGCTAGAATGGAATGATAATAAAATCTTGTGACTGACCAGAGAGTCTGAGACAGCTGGACTGTGATTGGCCATTAATTAAAAACAGCCACATGGAACAACCAAAGATGCACCTGCTGCATTCCACAGCAGCAGATAATTATTGTTTTTCTTTTCCTCTGAAGCTTCTCAGGAGAAGAAATCCTAGCAAACGGATTTTTCAGAACACATGTCCGTGACAGGCGCCCTAAGCTGTGTGCTCACTGGTAGCAGCAGGCAGGCAAGGAGACTCCACACAGCTTCTGAGGGTGCTGCTTAGATGAGGGTTTATTGGGGGTCCCACCCCCAGGAGCAGCATGGTTTCTGAGGGAGAAGAGGGGAAGGGGAAGGAGGAGGAGAGAGAGAGACCCTCAGGGGAAAAGGGCCAAGAAAGAATCTGTGGTCTCCCCCCAGAGCTTAACAGGGAGATTCAAAGTGGGTGCAGAATAAGCCTTGGGCCAATGGGATTACAGATTCATGATACTGCAGGGGAGGATCACAGGCTTGGAATAAACTGTACATTTTCGAGGGGTGAGACAGAGCATACCATTTAAATAAAATGTAACACCACACTTCATTTAGTCCCAACATCCAAGCACAAGGTCTATCACTTGCCTAATACAGGCAACAGCTGGAAATATTTGGCTGTGTCAATTAAGCATGAAAAGGTAACTGGATACTGGCAGAGTTTATTTTTCAAGTCTATGGATATAGGGCAAAAAGTGCATTTTCAAAATAACACATTAAAGACCAGGATCTGGCATATTAGGCAGCACCCCTACACAGGGGGACTTGGCACATTCAATTCTCCACACACCCCAAATCATACTGGCTAAACACAGTAACAGTCAGCTAACCTGCTGTAGGAGATGATACAGCACAAGAGTAAGAACTTCAAACGTCAAAATAATCTAAAAACCTCATGATGGATTTTCAGAGAACAGAGACAAAATCTGCAACCTCTACTTCAACTTACCTTTATTTCTATTTGTTTTCTAGAATTTTCTGAGCTGGCTAAAATAAACATGAAATGCTGTACCTTTAAAACAAAAATACTGCAAAGTTCAGTGCAACTGCAAATTCAACTCGGAAGGCACTAAGATCCTTCAACGTTTGGAACTGTGGAAATTTTAGAGGGGTAACTGGCAACTGCTGGTTCATACCCTGCCCAAAGACAGCTTTTCCTTAATTTCTCATCAGACAAGGTCTTAGGGTCAGAACAAGGGCTTGAAGAGGTATGGAGGAGATTGTGATATATATATGTGTGTATGTATATAATGTTTCTGCATGCTACACTCCCAAGATTATTCTGTGGCCAGAGTGGGAATATGAACACCTCAGCAGCAGCATCCAACAGCTTTAACATTCAAGGCAGCACACAACAGGCATGACCTGCTCTGGAGAAAGCATCAAGGCCTGTGCTGCTGTGAAAAGATCTTGGATCTCATGCAGGTTTATAACACTGGGAGACACAACATCCACAGGTACAATTTGAAATTAGTTGGAATTGAATAAACTAGTACCAGGGCAGTGCAAGAAAGAATAGACACTTGGTAATTATAGAAAAAATAAGAGTATCAGAGTAGAGATTAGGTTGATTTAAAAGACTGTCTGGAAGGGGCTGACTTCAATGCAGAGAACAGATCTGAAGCTGTATAGCAGAGGGAATTTGTGGCATTTGTGCTGTCAAAAACCAGCCTGTGCAAACAGCATGATGACACATGACCTTCATTCTTCTTGAAGAAGTCTGGGCTTCTTTGCAATTTCATGACACCCTTCAAACTAAAAGTTGCTTAGCTAACAAAGAAATAGGTTGACTGTTTCTTTTTAATAGAATTTTTGCCTTTAAAAAAGCTGTACCACAGCACTTGCTCTGAACTCCTGCTTTTAGAGATCCTAAGTATTTCATAGATCCAAGCATGCTGAGGAAGTAACTTCTATTAGTATGGAGGGCTATTTGTGGTGAAAACCCCAGCTACAAAATGCTGAACATGAAGAATCAGTGCAACCATGTCCTCAGTGAAGCCCACTTTCATTCTAAAAACCCACTGATGCAGCTGCACAGGCATTTTCTCTTTCATTCTTGCAAAGTGGTAAATTTGCACAAGAGGTATTCTGCCATTGCATTCATTTTTTCTTCTCCATAATATGGAACAAAGACCTTAACAGTAAATGACAGGAGAAGTCAAAACCACAGTAATTTAAGACAGTTACCTGTAAAAAAGCACCCTTTTGTAACAGCAGTGGCACAGCACATCCAAATACTGCTGTGTAGTATGAATTTACAAAAGCTTTGATTCTACAAACAAGCTGTTACATCAGAAAGGTTAAAAAAAGATATAAAAAACATCCCAGCTGCTAGGACAAAGTACTCCAAGTTGTTATCTGCCTGAATTAGAGGTCTGTACATTTTGAACTTTTGTTCACAGCTTGAAGAGCAGCTAAAAATGAAAGCTATTCTTAGTTTTGAAATAAAATTGTACTTCCTATTCAACAGCAATAAAGACTAACAGTACTAGTTTTTAAAAAATTAATGACATTCAATGACAGTATATGATTTTTATGCATCTTTATTTCTTTTTCTTAAAAGTGAAAAGGTTCTTTCTCTGACTTTGGTATATAGCATGAGATATATTCCAAGATTAATCAATGCAAACTAATATCACAACATGACTAAGTCTAACAGGTCCAGGATCTTTGCCAGAATTCTCATGACTGGTCAAACTGATTCCATGCAGCTTATCCTCAGCTTCCTGCAGCAGGATTTGCAAACTGCAACCTGTAGTAAGACTGGAGCTACCTTCAGTTACCTGCTCCTAGGACCAAAGCCTACAGCTCCTGCTCAGCACAGCTGCAGGATATATGCAGGGCAGCTTAGAAGGCAGTGAAACTGAAGGGCCTGACAGAAATAAAGCCAATGATAAAAACCCACAGAGGGCTCTGCCACCTGAGCTAAGGGATCCCCCCTGATGGGAACTGCTCTCCCTTGAACATGGCTCTCAGGGTAAGTTCTGGAGCAACCCAGTGCAGATGCAAGCTGGCATCCCCTGACATGATACTGGCACAGTGGCAATACCAGCCATGGGACTGATTTTTTTTACTTTCTGGAATCTCTAACATTAATCTGTCTCCTTACTTTAAATTCAAGGCCAAAGACAAGGCAAAGTGTGAGTCTGCACTCACTCTGCCTCCAAGCAGCAAACTGAACAGTGACAGAGGTTGTACCAACCAGAATCCCACACAGTTCCAAGGAGAGCTACACACTTTTAACAGGTTCTGCAGGCAAACATTTTAGATGAGTCTTTTGTCTCAGTAATTGCTGCCACACCCTGAAGAGTCTTCTGGTAGTTAATGAAGGCCATCCATCACCAACACTGAATTTCAATACCAAGCAAGCTCCCACAACATAAGCTTCCCAATTTCAAGCAGTATCCTTTCCTACTGCCAGAAATTACACAAGGGCATTCAGGGACCAACTTGGTTATGTGCCACATGTAGCTCTGGAAAACTGGCATGATACATGGAAGTGGAAGGGTTCTGAGGATACCCAGCCCTGCATTACCAAAGCAATGTAAGGAATTCCTTCCTATACAAAATAACCACAGGGAAAATACTGTTGTATCAGCACGTTCCTGCTTTAAGTGGAAATTAAACACTTCCAGCTTCTGTTTTGTTTTGATGATTAACACATTAAAATCATGTTCTACTAATGAAAGCAGAACTACACAAAAATAACTTTGGTGAGTGCCTTCTTTTTCCCACTCCCCTTTTCCTAGGCTCATCCCATTCCCTTCCTTAAATGACACTCATGAAAGTGCAGTAACCTGAATCCTTGCCCTGCATCCACAACGGTGAATCAGCTTTATCCAGCAACCAGGCTTCCAGACCATCAGCTTGTGCTAGACAATCCTAAGGGCAGAGAGAAGCCAGCAAGCTGGACTTGGAGAGACACAATTTAAGAAAGGGATAAAACAGAAAAATTTTGAGGATAACAGAAGAAAAAACAGGAATCTGGAGATGACCAGAAGGATGCAAAGCAAAGAGAGCCATGAAGGAAGCAGTGAAGAGAAATGCAATGCAAACCTCAAAGATAATCTGGAAATACAGAAAAAACAGCTAAAACCTCATCTGTTCCCTTCTTGAAAGATGCATGCAGTTTGACTTAAGATTATAATATTTTTAATTTATCAGATGATTCCTTATGAGTCATGTTCAAGGCAATATAAAACTTATCCCACAGTAAAAGTGCTGTTGTGAGCCCCTATAGCTTTTCCTCATTCTTGCTTCTAACCCCTTGCAGAGGTCAGGTCCCTGCTGTGAGACCCCAGTTCCACATACCTGTTTGGAAGGTAGGATTTGCTCCAGGATACATGTTGGGGGAATAGGCAGGAGCAGCCGCTGCATAGCCCATTGGGAAGCCAGCTAGGAGAAAGAACACACCACAGTTACCCTCTAGACTGACTTGACTCTCAAAGTTCTCATTGCACATGCTTTAACTGAGGCAAGCAAACAGCCTTCCATCACATCTCCTCAAATAAAACACTGCAATCCTCCTCTGCCAAGCCCCCTGCAGATGAACGCGAAGAGAAGAGAAGAGAAGAGAAGAGAAGAGAAGAGAAGAGAAGAGAAGAGAAGAGAAGAGAAGAGAAGAGAAGAGAAGAGAAGAGAAGAGAAGAGAAGAGAAGAGAAGAGAAGAGAAGAGAAGAGAAGAGAAGAGAAGAGAAGAGAAGAGAAGAGAAGAGAAGAGAAGAGAAGAGAAGAGAAGAGAAGAGAAGAGAAGAGAAGAGAAGAGAAGAGAAGAGAAGAGAAGAGAAGAGAAGAGAAGAGAAGAGAAGAGAAGAGAAGAGAAGAGAAGAGAAGAGAAGAGAAGAGAAGAGAAGAGAAGAGAAGAGAAGAGAAGAGCTATTATGGTTTCACAAGTCCATTCTCTCTTACACCCCTGTTCCAGCCTTCTCTGTTGGCCAAGTAACTCTTGAGTTGCAAAACCAAGTTTTGTGTAACTGTCCTGCACTCCTCCTCCTGGTGTGACATACAAATAATGCTTTAAGATTTTAGCTTTTGTGGTTTTTAATTATTTGTAATCCTGCAGTTCTTTACTTTCAAACTCTAAACTCACTATAGATTATTAGCTAGTGGCTTCACATTTTGGGCAGAAAAAACAATTCCTCTCCAGGCCTGGGAATCAAGGACACCTCACTGACTCAGGCCCCCAGAGATGGAAACAAAAGTGAATTAGGGGGAGCAAATTGGGGGTAAATGACCTCATTACCTGAAGCTGTAATTGGAACATTAATGCCCAATATGCAAATGGCCCAAACTTATACAAGTGTGAAAACCTGTGAGCCATGGTCCATTTTTGGGGGTAGCCCCTGGGGGGCTTCATCTGCCCAAAATGTACCTGAAGGCCCTTCAAGAAACAGAAATGTTTTTTATTCCCTTAACAGTCTGGCCTCTGTTTTTAGGTAGCCCCCAAAAAGGCATCACATACAGTACTTATCTGAATGGACTTTTTCACAGAAATAAATCCCTAGAAGCTAGAGTGACTCTGACTCTCCTGATCAGAGGTATCTCAAGTAGAAAGTACAAAGCAGTAACAGCCCAAATTGCTTGCTTGCTGAATCTGACACATATTTGCTACTACACTGGGTATTAAACAAGCTCCCCAGTTTCAGACACACACTGTGACAGCAGTAACAAGTGATTCACAGAGGAATTGGCACAATGACAGTGAAACACTTCTGCACCAGAGAACACTGTGATATACTCCTGTGTAAGGCACAACACAGCATTAGCAAAAGCTTGTTACCTGAAAGACACAAAGCTTGTTCAGATTAAGTGAAATCTCTGAATTAATCATAGCTATTAGTTTTCCCAAGAACCTATTTACATTATTCAAATCTGTAAAGCCAAGTAATGTCTGTATTCAGAAAGATGGAGTTCCTACCACATTCTGCTCTCTACTTATAAAGATTTCAGCTCTTTCAGATAAAAGACAATTAATATTTGCACACCCACTGTCAGACTCAGAGCTTAGTTTTAAACTGCTGTTCAAATCTGAAGGGTTTTCATTTCACTATGAATCCCAGAGTCCTCAGCAATTACACCCAACAATAAGAATTACTTAGCTCAGGACTATATATGCTAACCCAGTTTTGTAAAGCACTCTGTAAACATATCAAGTGACATACACTTGGCACTACTATGAGGTGGTCAGCATGGAGAAGACTAAGAAAAGCCTTGGGCTTAAAAATCAAAGTTAAAAATAACATCTCCAAGTCGTAACAACTTTTCAGAGTGTAAATAGCTCTTCAGTTTTCAAACTCACATGTTGCTGGTGGAAAGCTTTAGTACAGCTTAACCTTACTCAAACACACTACACATCTGCAAGTGTCTGTGGGAAACATTTTCAGTCCTTTCTTTCTTTGTTCACAGCTTTAGCTGCACCGAGGAGCACTGAGCTACACAAGAAACAGGTCATTTGTGGAAAATGTAACTACAACAAGCAGCAGTTCTAGCTTCTACAAGGAACTTCCATCCATGTGAGAACATTTGAATATTGATTTCTTGCTGCTGTAAAACTATCCAACAGCCTAAAATAGGTGTAGTATAATAAAAACAGTTATTAGATATGCAACAGCTTTAGAAACACATTGCCTTTCAGTAATGCATTCCACCTACTGCTGTGTTCCTCACTTCTATCACCATGCAACCCATGTAAATGCAATGATTTGGAGTGGAGAATCTGCAGCTTTTAAATTAGGAGAAGCAAAGAAGAGGGACTTAGTCATGCAACATTAAAAAAAAAAATCCTAAAATGCAAGTCGACTTTTCATTTTAGTGAAGGTGCTTTGTATTTATCCCACACTGGACCAGGCACTCAGCAAACTATCTAATGGTGTAACACATTATTGACTAAGCTGAATTTAGGGGTCAAAATTGCATGAACTGACCAACCAACTGTTGCAAGGGAGAATTCTAAATAACCACCCTGTAGCATGACATTTCTGCAACAATTCTATTTGAATTCCATATATTTTAGTTATGCAAACTGACAAACAAAGTACTTACATAATTTAATATATAGTCTAGTATATATAATAGTAGAATAAAAGATTAGAGATTGTAATGTTGTTTAAACTGCTATTTATGAATTTACAATAGTATTTTGTCCTAATTAAATTAAGATACAAGTTAGTTTAGTATAGACAAAAGCCTCAGTGCAATACGTAGATGCTTTTAAGTACAAATCAAAATCTGGCTAATATAAATCCGAGTTTAGAAAATTAATAGAGCAAAAGATATGAAGTTATATTCAAATAATCCATAATAATCTTTATCTAAAGCAAAAGAAAGGCTGGAAAAAGCAATCCATTATAAATACAGGAATAACTGTCCCATACATTATATTAATTAGTGAGCCTCTGCTGCTTGCCTTATTATGAGCTTTATAACTAAGACAGAGAGTAAAACCATCCTGCAAGACTTATGGCTACATAGTGTCAATTTTACAATTTAGCACTGCACCATTCCAGTCACTCAACAGATCTAAAAACATTTAAACACATATTGTGTTTCCCTTATAAATACTATAGAAATCAAGGAAGGTACACTAGTTTGAGGAACATGAAAAGCAAAAAATAAAATTTAAAATGCTTTTGAGACAATCAAGCCAATAAAAAAATCCATTCATGCACCACTCTTTAGAAAGAGGAACAGAGAAAAGTAGAACAGGAAAACAAATTTTAGTGCATTACCCAAGGTGAAAAACAGATTTAAGAATGGTAAATACCAGTAGGAAAATATAGTACAGCTACCAAGAATATAAACAGTAGCAGTACAGAATAATTTCTGCCTCCCAACATAGACACCAACTAAATCTCAAAACTGCCTCCCTGTAAAAGCTAAAGAAGTTTGACTTCTTATGAAACACAAAGCTGAGCAGAAAAGACCCTGCAGCCTCTCCCAGGATGGAAACTCCCTTCTGTCAGAGATAACAGGAAAAAAAGACAGCATCAAGACATGCTGCTTGAAATGTCTCCCAGAGGCACACAGGCTTCTCCTCAGCCTTCCTGGAAAGTTCTGTCCAAATCTAATTTTGCCTCATCCAACTTTTAGACTATAGAGACATCAGAATTGAAGGCTCCTTGCACATACATTAGGGGATGGGGGGGGTAAAACCTCATGAAAAACTGTAAGTCAATGAGAAGCAGATAAAACAACAAATTAAACCTATTTCCGTTTCAAAACCATTTTGGCCCATTTTCTTGGTGCCACCTTTGATGCCATGCTTTGGGCAGTGAGAGAACAGACAACATGAAGAAGAATTAGAGGATAGAAAGGTTAACAGTGCCAGTCAACTGGCAGCAGAAATAGATTGCCTCCTCTTCTTGCAGGGCGTAATTATTAGAACTCCTAAAATAAGCTGCATTGGAAGAGATACTGAAGTTAGAAATATAACAGAAGAAATAACATCACTCTTGAAATGTCACTTTTTAAATTTAAAAGCAGCCTCATCCCAATCCCAAAACAGATTTACATGAAGGCATTCATAAGTGACTGTTTCTTCTTGACCAAGAGCACAGAGCAGTGTCACTGGAACTCGTCAGAAAACAGAGCTGCTTACCTGGATAACCAATTCCTTTGGCATTTGCATAGGGAACCCCAGAAGATCCAGGGCTATACACAGGATTCATGATTTCAGTAACTGAATCAGGAAATAAAGAAAAAGAAAACCAGTATTTACTAAAGTATAGGGAAAGCTTGAAATTGCAACAATTAACATGAAACTGGAAACAAATTGGAAGAAAATGTAACAAATGAAAAAGCAGCAATTCCACCACTTCTCAATATTACAGTTGTAGCTATAGGCAGGAAAGAATCACTGCAGGAAGAAGTTTCAAAGCATCCCAACCCTCAATCAGCCAGAGAATGTCTCAGGAATGAAACATTCCCTGTGGTGGAGCACGCTTTTAAAATATTTCCATAGCCCAGAGCTCCCCCGTGGTGTGCAGATCCAAACCCACTGCAGGGGTTCTCCTGTGCTGGACTCCTCTCCTCCTGCCATCTGCCAATCACTCAGCACCTCCCTACCATTTATCAATCACTCAGCTCCTCTCTACCATTCATCAATCATTCAGCATCTCTCTGCCATCTACCACCCTTGCTTTTTTCCCAGTTCCTTCCTGAAGCCTCTAGCCAAGGGATGCAAATACTCATGGCCTATTCTTACTGGCACTTGGAGCCTTGGCATTCCAGTCCTTTACCAGCACTGAACTATCAAACATCCAACTGCTACAGAAGCAAGTGGCAAAAGGCTCTGTGCATTTAGAGACCAGCCCACAGCTCTTTGTTTACTTCCTGCCGAGTTCTTCAGAGCCTATGACAAGCCACCAGTCGTGTCCAGTCATTTCTGAATGATGCACTCACACAAAACCAGGCTCCTACAGCCAGCATCATCCACAGAACAAAATCAAATCCTGTTTTAAAAAGAGCCTTGTATGCAAACACAAAGATAAATAAAATTGCATTGAAGATGCTTCTAAGTGCCTCATACAGGAATTCTGTTTGCAACTACTATTGCAGTATTTTAGAAAAAAAACTTCATATTTAAAGCTCAGTATCTTCAACCATCTGATTTTCTGCATATATAGGTAGATAGATATACACAGATCTCCCACTTCACAGGGGAGGTTTACACTGGGTATTTGAAAAGGTGCTTCCCCCAGCCACAGGGTGGCTGGGCACTGAACAGGCTCCCCAGGGCAGTGTTCACAGCACCAGGCCTGACACAGCTCCAGGAATGTCTGGCCAATGCTCTCAGGACACGGTGGAATTCTCGGGGTGCTGTGCAGAGCCAGGAGCTGGATTGATCCCTGTGTGTCCCTTCCAACTCAGGACATTCTATGATTCTTCCTGCAAGCACCCAAGACAGAAAGGCACCCCATGAAACCAGACTTTGTTATTAACTGCTAATAGCTGACACCTGAACTTCCTCTTCTACATCTCCAGATGCTGTCTCACTTAGAACAACTGGGTGTTAAGCAGTTAAACACAGTTTAAGGCAATTTTGTAAATAAAATTTATGAAACAAGGAAGTTGAATTACACATGCACTACCTCGGTTACAGGATATGTTATGGCAGGAATCCAAGTGGAGTTTATCAGTATAGCTGCACTGATAAACCCAGGGTAAGTGACTCTATAAAGCATAAATAATTTGCTTTTTAAAGGAACACTAAAACCAGCTCTGTGCCAAGAGAATTAGCAGCACCTGGTACACAACAGATATAAAACTGCCATTTGTGCAAAATTAGGAATCAGTAAGTGCTGTCAGAAAGTTTATAACCAGGTTTCACAAAGCACTCCAAGTCAATATGAGATAATTAGAAGATTGATCAGTTTCTTGGGCTTCCTCCTCTCACTTTCCAACAATACTAACTTACACAAAATTGCCTTTTTCATTCAGATTTATACATGATTACACACCAAGAAAACAGAATCCACCGAGTTGCAAAGCAAACAAGCTGCCATTTACATCACTTAGGATGAATAAAGTTCCCCAGAGCAGCATGTTTTAATCACCTGACCCACATCTAGAGCCATTTGAAACAAATCTCTTCGAAAATGTTCTACAGCAAGCTACACTTAAAGAATAAAAAAGTGCTTATTTTGCTATATATAGTGCTTGAAGTGCTATATTCCACTGAAACCCTGTGGAGTTTTAGCAGCATTAACTCTGTGCCACAATCAACAGGTGTGTTTTGCTGGACTAGCATTTTCTTTTAGCAAGGCTGTTCTTTTCTCCCATACTTTCTTCAGTGTATCCTTCTCCCTCAAGTACAGCTCTCACTTACTTGAAAATTTTCAATCTGCTCCCTTTATAGCTCCCTGCACTCCCTTCTCATGTGCATTTCTGCTCCTCTTTCAATGTTGATTTTGTCTCTAAATTTACAAAATCCTTAGGGGATCAAGCTTCACTTTGGTCTCAGCATTTCCCAGTTAGGGGGTTAAAGCCTTAAGGAGATGGATAAACCTTTCCACTCAAATAACACAGTGCTCTCCCACACGCTCATATCCCAGAAATGTGCTGCTCCTCCTTGCAGTCCCTACAGCAATTAGGAGAAAAGACTCTGGAACCTTCTCACCATTTTCACTGGCAGTGAACAAAAAGAACTGTCAGGTGGAAAACAACAAGGGCCTCCTGTGACTATTTAGGCAAAATACACAAAAAATTCCCAACTATTAGAACTATCAGTAGACAAGGACTGCAGAACAACACATGGACATACACTATGGGAGATGGCTTAAAGAGAAGCCACACAAAAATGAAGAGGAGGAGGAAATGGATAGAAAGTGTCAGACAGTACAGACCTGATCTCAAAGGAAGTACATACTGACAGAGAGGAACTCAACTTAAGCAAGGGGAAAGAAACCCCTATAACACTGGTTGCCTCAAGCTGTTCACTTTCACTACAAATGAATCCATGATTCCAACTTCACACACAAAATTAATTCAACTTTGGTGGGACAGGGATGGACTTTCACCACTGACAGACAAGTAAGAGCCACCAGCCTACACAAAGTGCTCACAGTCTGTAATGCAGACAAAATGTCAGACCACTTCTAATTAAAAATAATTATTTTCAGGTCTTCTCTGAAGGACCCAACATGTGTAAGTATAATTATGTAGTATTACCCAGTGGTTGCAATCATCCCACTCCTACCATAATTTTACTTCCACCTCCCTGGAATGCTCCAAGTCCACATCAAACACTAGGGAGGATTGGTATAAAGGGAACCCAAAGAATTGGTGTCTTTCAACTGCTTTGTTGGCATTCCCTCCAGAGCATTCTCATGTTAATGAATATGCAAATAAGTGTCTACAGTGCATCATCTGTATATAAATTGCACAGAGCTAACTGTATATGAATTACCCTTTCAGCTGAAATGAAGGCAATCATACTTATTAAAGATGCTCTGATTAAAGAGTGCACAAGGATGCTGGGAAGTGGAAGCCTTCACCTTTCACTCTTGCTAAAGCCAGGCAATCAAACTCAGTTCTCATCAGGCCTGTTAGATCTCGTCTTGGTGCAGATAGCAGGACAACCATCCTCCTCTCAAACCCAGGTTTTGGGAAGCTGAGCACAAAGGCCAACCACTGCTAATGCTGAAGCTCTAGCACTCCCAGTTGGATCTGTTTTGCACACAGCTTTTCCTGCTACACCCAGGACAAGCATGCTTCTAGGAAACTCTGCTTTTAAAAACCATTTCACAGAGACTAATGTAAGAACCCACAGATCAATGCAAACACTGTGAGACAAACTGCACATTCCTTTGCAACACGTGTATTTTCTTACTCCTGATTTTCACAGTAGCAGAGTAAGATCTACCAAATCCCATTTAATGTTCTTTTGATGACAATTCCAGCACAAGAGTTGGGGAGGAATCTCCAAATAGCTTGGCTAAAGCACACTACTGTGGCCCAGTAACACCTTCCTTCTAGGATCTTAAGCAGACTCACACACACCAAGTCACTGCAGTGTTTAACATCGATCCATTCTGGAACACTTTCAGAATGCCATTTGCCATGAAATTGTACAAATGACCCAATTTGCACTTGCTAAGTTACTTAGCATCTTAATAACACTCTACATTTTACCCGTTTGACTTCCAGTCAAAGCATAATCCCAGTGAAATACATAAGTGCCTGGTAATGTAAAAGAAGTAATTTCCACTGCTAAGTAACAAAGAAAATAGTTCATGACACTTCAGCTCTTCAAATAACTGACAATTAAAGTCTCAGTTACAACATGTTCTGTTAAACTTTCAGCCACCAAACAGGCCACCTGATGCAAATCCAAGGCCAAATAACAGGTGCTTTTTCTCAGAACTGGTTAAAAAAGGGGGGCTCATGTTATAAAGACCAAGACAAGGCACCCCATGCTGTACTGGTACTGGCAGGTAGCACTTAATTCCTTCCATTCATCCAAAGACCTCAAAAAAAGTCACTGAATTTTCCCAGGAAGGAGGAGAAGCCTGTTCAGGGGAGAGCAGAGGTTTATGGCAGCCCAGGAGTGCAGGCAGCTGCAATCAGTGCTCACAGAGCTGCCATGCAGCTGACAGGCAATCCCTGCACTGGGACCCCTCACCAGGCTGGAGCAGATAAGCTGGCTGCCAGGATTCTGGGCTCTGCTGGAGGAATTTTGGATAAAGGATTGCTAGTTTCCATCTACCAGCTTGAGAGAACTGAGACACACCCCAGATGGCCAAGACCAGTTCCAGTGCAAGGAAGAGAGCAGGACTGGACAGTGACAGCACAGACTGAGGTTGCAGAACCACAAACTAGAAAAGGACAGTTAACAACTTTGCTCAAAGCTCACACATAAAGTAAAATACAAACCTGGAACTCTCATTCCCATGCAAGTCTTCCTCCCCTGTTTGAGTTACAAGATGCTGTCTCAGAGAAAGAAGAAGACACCTCCAAGCACTCTACATTTTGTGTGCATGCCTTCTTTTTTCCTAAGGCTAAACTAGGAATGGAGCAGTTTAGGCTTTTTAATCCCTTTAGTGAATACAACTCTCACCTGCAAGCCTGATCCACCAAGGGTTTGTTAGGGGTTTTTTCCTATGTAAAATACACCTACACTAACACCAACACTACTTGTGTCAGTAAGGATGGAGACAACGTGATTAGATGTGAAAGACTCAACAGTTTTATATGTCATTCACACAAAGAAAACCCACACAAAAAACATAACACGAAGATCCTGCTTGTGGTCCAACTTCATTTGTACATTGTGGCATTGCCCTAGTCTTCAAAACATCCCAGAACATGACCAAAGCCTCCATTTCTTCAAAAAAAACCCTTCTAACTTATGGAAACATTAAACAAACTGCACAGTATTTCTCAAAGTCTACAATTTCTGTTGTAGCTATGGCACAAGGGGAGAGAAGCTGCCAGCTCCAATCCCTGCATCTCCTGTATAACTTTGAATTTGTGGGTATTCTCACCTCAAACAAGTCCTCAAATCACCAAGCCCTTAGTGTAAGAATCACAGAAGCCTATTGCCAAATTTAGGGGAAGTTCATCAACTATGAGAAACAGAGGAAAAAAATCAAATTGGAAGAGTACAGCTTCACTACCTGAAGGAGTTGTATTTAGAACTTGCATTTAGCCCCAGAGCTCTGCTTCTTCCTAAAATCCTATAAAGTATTTTTTCATTACATCATTTTTCAATTTATTCCCGATTACTTTCTGAAACAACACGAAACTGTCGCAAACCACAAGGAACACAGAATTTCCAAAAGCCTCCCGAGCCCTCCTCCGTTCCAGCCTCAGAGTTAAAGTGTGTAATTACCACCCCAAACGCGCAGGAAAGGCTGCGTTCTACCAGCCTGCAACTTTTATGACACTGACAATTACACATCTTGCAGCAAAATCGCATCAGAGCAGACAGAAAGTCTGCTCGCAGGAGGGAACACGCACACGGAGATTCAAGAACAAATCAAGTTTCAGAGAGACGAATGTAAAAACCCACAGATCAGTGCAAACACCGTGAGGCAAACTGCGCATTCCTTTGCAACACATGCATTTTCTTCCTCCCGATTTTCACAGTTGTGCAGAAACACTACCAGAATAAGACCTACCGAATGCCCTGAGAGCTGGCCGGCTGCCCTCATCGAGCCCCTGACTTTTTACCTTTCTCACAGCACTGATTTCACCATTTGGCCGCTGCTCCTACGGCTCCAAACGATGCAGAAAAGCACGGCAAGCCCCGTTTGTGCCTCCTCCCTTTCCGCCTCACCAGAGACCGCCGAGGGCCGAGCTGGGATCGCTGCCTGCAGCTCCCGAAGCTGCGGGCACACACGGCCCCCGCACCGCTCCCGCACGCAGCCGCAGCCTCGGAGCCCTCATGACGACGCGCTCCATTTCCACCGAGTTCGCACCCGGACGATGCCGCGCCGCCGCCAGCGCCCGGCCCCGCCGTGCCCCGAGCGCGGGGGCCGGCCCGGGGAGGCCGCGGGCCCTGCGCAGGTACCTGTTACGGCCGGAGCCGGCTCCCCTCCGGCGGGCGGGACGCGGCTGTCCCAGGATGGCGCGGCGGGGCCGGCGCGGATGGCGCGGCGGGCCCGGCGTGGCTCCCCGCGTCCCCCCCGGCCCCGGGCCCGCACTCACCGTGAGCGGCAGCGCTGCGTGCGGGCGGCGCGGCGGGCGCTGGCTGAGCCGTGCGTGCGGGTGCCCGCGCCTGCGTGCGTGGGAGCGTGCGCGGCCCCGCGGGCACGGCGCGGCACGGGACGGGAGGGGGCGGCCGCTCCGCGCCGGCCGCACCGCACAACTGCGCACCGACCGCCCTGACGTCACTTCCGCCCGGCCGGGGCGGGGCGGCGGTCACGTGCGCGGAAGGCCCGGGCACGTGAGGGCGCGGCCCGGCGCCATGGCGGGCGGGGCCAGCGCGGCCCGGCCCCTCAGGGAGCGGGGATCGGTCTGCGCAGCGCCGTTCCCGCTGTGGGACACAAAGGTGCCGCGCTGGGAAATGAATAGGTCAGCGGAGTGGTTTAAGTGCACGTTTCGGTGTCCCAGGGAGGTTAATGGCCTGCTGCGTGATTCCGTTGAAGCGCCTGGCAGCACAGCTCGCTGGCACTTCCCTCAGCCTTGGTTAGATGCATAAAACCAATCGCCGTGGGGCACGGCAGCTTACGGTGCAGAACTGAGGCTGGCTGGCACAGTTCTGGAAGTGCCATCTAGTTTTCACATCTGTTTTTTGAAAAAAATCCCTCTTCCATAGAAGCCTCTCCAAGTCCTATGGAGGGCACCGTCTGGGAGCTGTGCAGAGCTTTGTGAGCTGCTCCTTCCAGGGGGCACAGTGTTCCAAGGGCCAGGAACCCTCTGCTGAGGAAAGAGGCAGAGCTGGAGTGTGAAGGTCTTTGTGAATTGAAAATTCGGGAAAAGAGGGTTTAATCCTGAAACCAGGATTAATCACCCCCTCCAATAGTGCCAGCAGCCCAGTAAGGCACTCCTGCTGAGGCGTAGGGTCAGGGCCTTACTGGGCTGCTGGGCACACTTCATAGCTTTTGCAAAACGTGGAGTTTTTTTTTTTCCTGCAAATCACTGCCACGATGGGGACAATTCCTTAAAATCCCTGCTTTCCTCACAGTTTTTGTTTGCTCAGCAGGCAAACCCAGGAAGCTGCTCTAGAGGTTTGAACTGCACCAAGCTATGTACGAAAGTGAAACAGAAGTGCATGGTGAATTAAAACAGGTAGGATTTATAAGAGATTTATAATTTATATTTCTAACTAATTCTCCATTCTCCAGGTGATGGATGCAAGCCAGCCCTACAAGTGTTACACCTGCCTGGCTCTGTCAAGGTGTGATCCTCAGACAAAGCACTCAGAGCTCCCATGTCAAGAGATCTAAAATTGATCTTTTAAGCACCTGCTGAAGATGGGCCAAGGCAGCAGTGAGTGGCAGGTGAATTTAGCCCAGAGCCTGAACATGGCAGCACTCGAGAGCCCAGGGACAGCTAGGCAGGATGGACATTGCTGCCCCTCCAAAACTTGAGTGTGTCCAGAGGAGGCTGGAGAGGGGCTGGGAACACAAACCCTGAGAGGAACCACTGAGCGAGCTGGGGGTGCTCAGCCTGGAGAAAAGGAGACTCAGGAGTGCCCTCATCACTCTCACAGCTCCTGAAAGGTGCCTGTGCTCAGCTGGGGCTGGGCTCTGTCTGCAGGCAGCACTGACAGAACCAGAGCACACAGCCTCCAGCTGTGCCAAGGGAATTTAGGTTGGACATTAGGAAAAAGATTTTACAGAAAGGGTGATAAAGTTGTGGAATGGCTGCCCAGGGAGGTGGTGGAGTCCCCATCCCTGGGTGTGTTTAACAAAGCCTGGATGTGGCACTGGGTGCCAGGGTTTAGCTGAGGTGTTGGGGCTGGGTTGGACTCCATGATCTTGAAGGTCTCTTCCAGCCTGGTCATTCTGTGATTCTGTGAAGGCACACACCTGGAGCTGCACACACCTTGGGAAAGGCCCAACCAAGCCAACACTCCCAGTGCCCCAGAGCTGGTAAAGAAACAGAACTTTTTAATGTCTGAGCAGAGGGGATTTGTCCTGAAGTCAGTGCAAAGAGCATCACTGGGTCTGGGGTGCTCCTGGCAAGCACCATGACTGACAGCACCAAAGAGGGGCTGATGGCAGGACAGCAAATCCTTCATTGCTGGTCCTGGGCTGCACAGGAGCACATAAACCAGGGAGAGTCACACTGGCAGAGGCACAGCTGATGACAGGTAAGAGCTGAGTGGCCCTGCTGATGTCCCTGGGCTGCTGGAGCAAACCAGAAATGTGGATAAATCAACACCTTCAACCCCAAGGAGAGACAGTGGAAGATGCCAGGCCATGCTTTGCTTACAGAAGGTCCCAGTACAACCAGTGGAGCCCTGGGCAGCCCACACAGGTGAGCCTGGCACCCAGAGGGATGTGACACCCCTGGGGTTACAAGGGGCTCAGGAATCAGGGGTCTCAGGTTTCACTGCTGCTTCCTGGGCTGTTTGTGAGGGCCCCCAGGACGAGGTGGGAGATGAGAATCTGACTCCATGTTCTCAGAAGGCTGATTTATTATTTTATGATACTATATTATATTAATGCTATGCTAAAACTATACCAAAGAAAGAGAAAGGATACATCAGAAGGCTTCACAAGAATGAGTAATAAAAACCTATGACTCCTCATAGCCTCAACACAGCTGGACCATGATTGGTCATTAAATTAAAACAATTCACATGCTGGGTAAACAATCTCCAAATCCCATTCCAAAGCAGCAAAACAGGGAGAAGCTGAGGCTTCCCAGGAGAAGAAATCCTGGTGAAGGGATTTTTCAGGAAATATGGTGACAGTTTCCCTCACTTAGGGGTGTGCAGCACCATTAACACCCCCACCAGTTACCCCACTATGAAAACCACAGGGCTGCTGGTCTTTGTGCCAGACAGAATTCTGCAAACTGTTGTAAATTCAACTGTAAGTTCCAGCTTGTCTCCTGGGGTAATTCCATCCATCACAACAGGAAATATTCCAGCCCAAACAAAAACCTGATACCAAAGAGATGACAAAGCAGCACTCTGAGCTCTTACACCCTGGCAGCACATTCAGAAGGCAATCTCTGTCTGGTTTGTGCAATTATTAGTCCAATCTATTAACTATAGATCAGTTGTATGGTGCACAACCCCTGTCAACCAGGCAAATACACACATATAAATGTGGTTGGAAAAAATTACAGTAAAAGGGATATTATTGTTAAAAATGAATAAAGCTGGAGACCTTCTGATACTTCCCTTGTGCAGTGTCATATTTTCAGTAGTACAATGTAGAAGTGATAATGTTCTCTGTAGGAGAAATGCAAATTGATTCTCAGCTTGCTGACATTTATGACAGATGGGGCAGCTTGCACTTTTCTAATTATCCTCAAATGTCTCCCTCTCATTGTAACACACATCCCAGAAATGTGAGCTGACATTCATCCCTTGTGCTGGTCACCTGCAGAGGAATCTTGCAGTAAGTGGCAGCTACAGGACAAGAAGGGTGGTGGTGTTCCCAGGGGTCCCAGGACGAGGGGAGAGATGAGAATCTTGACTCCAGGTTTCAGAAGGCTGAGTTATTATTTTATGATATATATTATATTAAAAGAAAATGATTCATTAAAGCTATACTAAAAGAATAGAAGGATTTCATCAGAGGGCTATCAAAGAAAAGGAATGGAATGATAATAAAATCTTGTGACTGACCAGAGTCCGAGACAGCTGGACTGTGATTGGCCATCAAGTAGAAACAATCCACATGGACCAATCAAAGATGCACCTGTTGCATTCCACAGCAGCAGATAATTATTGTTTTTCTTTTCCTCTGAGGCTTCTCAGCTTCTCAGGAGAAATAATCCTAGCAAAAGTATTTTTCAGAAAATATGACCATGACAAAGAAGAATGGTACCATTAATAGCTCAGCAGGAATGAGCAGGAAAGGGACTCAGAAAGAGTGCCCAGCACTTCCATGCAACCCTCTGAGTGGGGTTGGTTTGTGGAAGAGGACAGGGACCTGTCTGGGACCTCACCTGAGAGGTCATCACTGCTGCAGTTGCACCAAAACCTGCTTGCAGAGGTGTGGGGGTGGACCCTGCAGTCTGTCTGTTGGGGGTGTGAATAACGCCAACCACTTGTTTTTAAAATTTTAAAAGTTTAATGATAATAAAATGGTTATTAAAATAGTAATATAATTAGAGTAATAATAATTTGGACAATTTGGATTAGGACAATATGAGACAATAAAAACAAAGACAGACAGTCCAGGTACCTTTTTCTGGGCAAAATAAGCCCAAAAAAGGCCCCACGTTAACAGAGGATTAACCCTTCAAAGCAACAGCCTGTTGCATATTCATACACCTCATCCATGATACATAAATTCCATTCAAACACAGGATTGTGTCTGGGCAGTGTCAGCTTCTTCCTCTGAATCCTGACAGCATCTTCAGGGCTGAGTGAGGCAGGAAGAAGTTCGTTTTTCCTGATAATGGAGCAACAAACTCTCTTTCTCTGAAAGACTGAGGTGTCCTGTGGCTGCTATCTCAGCGGGAGTACCTCATTCCTCTCTTTTAAAAAAGTATCCTACATAGCACAGTTTCTATTTTAACATTTTGTTATAACCCAAAACTACATTTAACACACTACTTAAGAGAATTAATCCAGCATAGCTTCCTAACATAACACGTACAATATTCATTTTAATATTTGCAAAAAGCCACTCATAAAATACACATTTTTCACAAGGAGACTCAATTTGCAGTAATGAGGATGTGAAAACAAAGGCACTGCAGGGAATTGTGCCATCACTGAGGTGATACTTGCTCCAATATGGTTCCCTGTGTTTTGTGGGATTTTCCAGAGTATTCCAAGCACCAGCATCCCACTGTTCTGCACTGCTACGAGTCTGGCTCCCTTGGAATTGCTCAGGAAATCTGGGCATTTCCAGTCCCCTGGGGGCTGCCTAAAGAGGCAGATCCCTGCCTTGGATCCCCCACCAACTGCCAATAAAACCTAGTGCAACACTCTGACATTTTTATCCAGGTAACAGTCTTGTATGAAACAAATAGTTACTTACTTACTGTCTTCTTAGTGCTTTGTGAGGTGCTTTTTAGTGCTTTCTGTGAAAAACACCTTTACTTACTTGTGAAAATATAAAAAGTTTAATAAAAGACAGTAGGAGACAGAAATAAAGGGTTAAAAACGTCTGGGTGTTGGGTATTTAGTTAAAAGTACACTTGTTATTTTGGAAATACTTTTAATATATTCTTTTTATTACATCAGTTTGTAATAAAAATATATTTATCAATAATTATGTATAGTAAACTTTTTTCCTAAATTAGCTTACATATTCTAAGAACTGTTTAGGCTCTTTTTTGGTTTTATTTTCCTAGAGTATTCTTTGTGGGTTTAGTTTATTTTTTATCAATTTTAGTTTTTGGGTCTTGGTCAACACTGGTTTTAGGTGGTTGATAGTTGATATATCTGCAGTAGGTGTGTTCTTTATATGTTTATTGGATGTTATTTCATTAAGTAGGTATTTTAATATAAGTATTCTTACATCAGCTATTTTATTAAGTATATTTAGCAATCAAAATAAAAAGTATATTTTTATAATAAAGTTATTTAAACATTACATATGTAGAATCTGTTTTAATATTTGCAAAAAGCCAATGTTATAACATTATATAATATATATATTTTATAGCAAATATTATATGTTATAATAATATTTATCTATAACAATTTTGAATGGTGCCGTCTGTGTATTTTAAACCCACAATACAAGCTCTAAAGGAAGCAAACTTGCAGTTAAGAACATGGAATGGAGATGTGTGGAGGGTCATGTTAATTCAGGGTACATTGCTTGTTTTGTATTGTTCAGCACTCTCAAGTGGCCCTGTATTTATAAAACCATTCCTAAGAACTGGCAAAAAGGTAATTGAAAAGTAGATTTTAGGCAGTTTTGATTGTCCTCAATAAGACTGGTGAATGCTACAAAAGTATTCACATGCATTTCTTATTTTTAGCTTCTTCCATTCCTAACCCTTTCTTCACCATCCAGGAATTCTCATGTTTTTCCTTCTTAGTTTTTTCCACAATCTCAAAATTCCATCTCTTTAGGCCTTATCATTCTCCTTCATTAAAAGTTTTCAAAAATACATATTTTGATCAAACACTTTGGGTGGCAAACACATTTCAAAGGGTGGCATACAGAAGAAGAAATGTGCAAACACAGTCTGATTTTTTGAGAAGCTCACTGACCCATCAGCCACATGAAAATACCTCAGGGTGTTATTATCCCTCAAACTTGCTCTTTCTCAGGAGTGGACACTTTCCCTTTTTGTACAAGTTTAATTTCTGGATGGGACACGTGCTCTCCTCTAATGCAAAGTCCTCACAGGTATCTTTGTCAGGTACACAAAAGCCTCTGAAAATAGCAGTCCATGTGGCCACCAGCTGTGGCACAATTCTAACTCACATCAGACGTGATTTATGACTCACCAGAACCATTTCTTTTGATTCTGTTTTATGGGCATCAGAAGTATTTTCACTCAGCATCCCTCCTTCATGCACAGTGATACACAGGGGCTGTTAACAGGCACTCAGCCTGGCTCTTCATTCCCAAACACAACACCATAAAAGTAACTCATACATGGAGTTCATTCACCAGACAAAATACCAGTTCCATCATAGTGAGGATTGAAATTGTGGGACAGAAAACATGGTAAGAACTTCATCATGATCCCTAACGTCCAAAAGCCAGGAATTACCAACTTAAAGACAGAAAATGAAACAGATTTTGGAGTGTATGTAAATATCACTGTGTCACAAATAGCTCAACTTTACTCTGTTGCTACACAGATGAATCAATCTATGAGGTAAAATCCTTGATTTCCTGGTTAGATTTCTTTTGCCCTAATTGGAAACATTTATTCTTTCCAAAAAATAGGAAAGATTTTAAGCCATTGTGTCCTGCTGATAAAAGTGGGCACAACTTTTGCAGACAAACTATATAGCTGCTTAAAGGTTGAGGAAATAAGGAAAGAGATATTTCCTATGTTTCTTTTGTGAGAGGGTAAAGTAAGGACCAGTGCCTTGTGGCATTTAGTGAGGCTTTACAAATGTTTCTTACTGTTGTGACTTATTTTAATGATGCAAATCTTCAGCTACATCTTTGCTGAGTATTGCTGACAGCTCTGTAATAATCTGCTTTAGTTTCAAAAGCAGAGAGCCTTCCCAGACCTGCAGGCCATCAGCAGTTCTGGAGAGAGAACACCTGCTCTGGTTTTATAGAGCTCTGAGCCACCCCAAGCCTCTACAAACAAAACTGGCCAATTCTTTTGTTGGAATTTAACAATAAAAATCCAACATAAAACTGTTGTAACTAACAACTAGTTAGGTCCCCCCCCAATTTAATATAAGTAAACTGCAATAGATAAATGTTTAACATCATTCAGCCTGGTATCAGTAGAATATTTGACAATTCCCAGAGGGTGTTATAGAATACTACATTCAATTTCCCCCTGTATTTGCCAGAATCAGGAGGAAGAACCCTAGCACTTAGAAAAGGAAGCTCATTTGTATTCCCTGTCACTGACCTATTGCTATTTATTTGATGCCAACACTTTGCAAAAGACAAGAGAAGCAAGGTTAATTCAGTGCTGTGAAGAAAAATAATGTTATAACTTTCATATATTAAACAAAACAAAAAAACCCTGCAATTTACACCTCCTTTTTAATTTGTTCACTACTAAAGTGAATGAGTATATTTAATCTTACTTACTATTAAAGTAGCCAAGCCTCTTTTCTGTGTATTTCTCCAGATACCTCAACATAAATGGCTTAAAGCAGGAGGAAGTTAGGAGCACTACAGAATCTGCTGCAGTCAGATCCCAGCTTCTATTGTTACCTGCTTCCCTGTGTTCCAGCCCCCAGGGAAGCAGGTAACAGAACTCCTGCAGGAATCACCCAAAATTAATGTGCTTCACTTCAGGTGTCTATCTGCAAAAATCAGGATTAGTTCCTAGAATGTGGAAGGGAAAAAAGAAAACAGGAATATTTTTCTAGTATTTCTAAGTTTCAAGAATGTTTCAAATAACTGACATTTCTCATTAATTCATTTTTGCACAATGGAACTGTTTAACTTTGGTTAAACAAACCTGCAAGGACTTTTCTGTTGGTATTTTTTCTTTAAAATGATGTCCTGTTGTGAGTGAGGGCTGTGTTCCAGAGTTCATGGGTATAACCAGTGACCTCTTAGGCAGGTAAATGTAGGAAAGACAGGTTTTTCTGTGGAATAGCTTTAGGATCATGGCCAGAATGAACTTCTCTGGCCAAGTTCAAATGGGAGGGACTAGATGCTGAGTAAAGCAACTCTTTGTTTAATTCCTCCTGTGCCCAAGGAAATTGTGTTTTCTTTGGAAAAGAAAAGGGTTGCATCAAAGTAATTCCCCACTTGATTCTCCATTTCTCCTAATGGAAAACAACTGACAAGATTCCAGTAGAGACCACTGAGTCAGATCAAACCCAAAAGCTGAATTCTTGGTGTTCAATTCCACAGGAAGAGGTGTTCTGGGGACGTGAGGTGGGTGGGGTAGAAATGAGAAAGAGGCTTAAGTTTGCAAGGGATGAGATTTGAGATATTCAGGGAAATGGCTTGTTAAAAATGCTTTGTGTCCTTACTCTGGAAAGCCTTTCAATACCTGGTTAATGTAAACCAGATGTGCAGGTCTCACAGGAGAGTCCTTCTGCTGCTCTCTTGCTCTCTGTTCTGTCCCCACCGCTTGTCCCCAGTCTGCCCAGGAGCCAAGCGGAGGCAGGAAGGCACCAAGTGTCATTCCATGCTGGAGTAACACATAGGAGCTCTCATGGACCAAACTGTGCTTAGAGCAGACAGAAACCCCAGCAAATTCCAGCTATGAATTGTAGGAAATCTAGATTGTATATATGAGAGCTAAAAGTTCTCAGAAGATTAAAAGTTGGCCCAATTTGGGATAATTCTTAATAGGATAAGAAAAAGCTGTGTCTGTGACAGCAAGTATCATCCATGGTATCATGGTATTATCCAAGGAATCATCCATGGTATCATCCATGGTATCATCCATGATATCATGGTATCATCCATGGTATCATCCAAGGTATCATCCATGGTATCATCCATGGTATCATGGTATTATCCAAGGTATCATCCATGGTATCATCCATGGTATCATCCATGGTATCATGGTATCATCCATGGTATCATCCATGGTATCATCCATGGTATCATCCATGGTATCATGGTATCATCCAAGGTATCATCCATGGTATCATCCATGGTATCATCCATGGTATCATGGTATCATCCATGGTATCATCCAAGGAATCATCCATGGTATCATCCATGGTATCATCCATGGTATCATGGTATCATCCATGGTATCATCCAAGGTATCATCCATGGTATCATCCATGGTATCATCCATGGTATCATCCACGGTATCATGGTATCATCCATGGTATCATCCAAGGTATCATCCAAGGTATCATCCAAGGTATCATCCATGATATCATCCATGGTATCATGGTATCATCCAAGGTATCATTCATGGTATCATCCATGGTATCATCCATGGTATCATCCATGGTATCATGGTATCATCCAAGGTATCATCCATGGTATCATCCATGGTATCATCCATGGTATCATGGTATCATCCATGGTATCATCCATGGTATCATCCATGGTATCATCCATGGTATCATCCATGGTATCATGGTATCATCCAAGGTATCATCCATGATATCATCCATGGTATCATGGTATCACCCATGGTATCATCCAAGGTATCATGGTATCATCCAAGGTATCATGGTATCATCCAAGGTATCATCCATGGTATCATCCATGCCCTGTTCCCAGACTTGCTGAGAAAGCTGTAAGGATCCTGTCCATGAAGGCAAACTGTTCTTTTCTTCTATAACCAGATTTATGGTCACAACCAAAAAAAGTTAGTTGAAACTCCAAAAGAAATCTCTGGAATGTGAATTGGGCCAAATGGCATTCAACCTGAGTGGCCTGGACTTGGCAATGTAGTAAGAAGTTGAAAAATAAAGATTTATAATGGGATGTGCCATTGCCAGAGAATGTTCATTATGTGTCTGTGCATGTACAGACCCCCACACATCTGTATTACATACAGATGTGCTACTGCATCACTGAAGATTTCTTACACAGAAATATCCCCAAATAATTATCTATGCTGACAGAAAGATAAGAAGATCAGAGTTGGACATTTCAAGGATGTTAAAATTGTAGTAAAAAATGTTCAGAGTGGCTCTGAAGTTAAATGGGTAGTTGCTATTTACAAATATGATGATTACATACTGTTGCCATGGAAACTTGAGATGGAAAATAAAAAGTGACTTTAGCTTCATCTTGAAACTGCCCTGACTGGGAGGAGAACAATAGCTGACATTCCTCCAGCAGGAGGCTAATCACCCCTCTTGAAGAATGTACAGCATGTTTTTCTGTATTTTTAGCTACTATGCAAAGTTTTAAACCTGCAGCCAACTGAAGCTAAGGCTTGGATAAGAGACACATCTGTTATTAGAATCACAGCACAGTATGATTTATTCTTTTTCCTATTCTATTTACTGAAACACTCACTGTTCAACATTTTCTCTTCTAAGACTACTTCAAGTGATTTTGGGTCCCATCTAAGCCCATGGCCTGGTAATTCTCCCTAACTACATTTTTTCATTATCTGTGTTTCTGCTTTGCCAAGATAATGAGTGAAGCATGCTCTAAGGATGTGACTCATTTCCATCCAAATGGGCTTCCTGAGAGCTACCAAAGAGGCAGGGACAGGACAACTGGCCCTGGACATTTTTAGGACAATTCCAAATGTGAATCAATTACTGGTTAATAAAATAATATATATAACAATAACTGAACAGGTTATTCCTAAATAAAATTTGTACCCTGTAAGGTGGCAGCGAGCACGAAGGCTGCACAGGTGGTACCATCTGTCTGTCTCTTGGGAGTCATTGTGGTGCTGAAGAAGCCCTTCTGAGGCAGCTGCTCAGAGCCAGGGAGGTGTTTGCTGACAGCCATCCTGCTGCACCTGGCAGTGCTGTGTGGCTGTGAGTGTTGCCAGGTACCTGCACACCACTGGGGCTGGCGTGTTCAGAGTGCCACACATGGAAATCAGAGAGTGCCAGGTGGGAAGTGCCATTAAAAATGGGATTCAAAGAAGGACAGCAGACCAGGAGCTGCAGGAATGTGGATGGACACATAAACTTTAGGATGAGTCTTTCAATTTCTCTGATATTACCTTTTATTGTATTTGTAGGGTGCCCTGTGGCAGGGAGGAATGATGGATCTGACTCCATGTTCTCAGAAGGCTCATTTATTACTTTATGATTCTATATTGTATTAAAGAATACCAAACTATACTAAAGAATACAGAAAGGATACTGAATGCTGAAAAGATAATAATGAAAACTCCTGACTCTCTCCAGAGCCCTGACACAGCTTGGCCCTGGTTGGCCAAAGAGTGAAAACAACTCCCAGCAGAATGCAATGGAACAATCACCTGTGGGTGAACAATCTCCAAACACATTCCACATGAGCACAGCACAGGAGAGGCAAATGAGATAAGAATTGTTTTCCTTTTCTCTGAGGCTTCTCAGCTGCCCAGGAGAAAAATCCTGGGTGAAGGGATTTTATCAGAGGATGTGAATGTGACAACCTTTTCTTTGTTATGCACTAAGTTTTATTATTTACATCTTTTATTATTTACACTAGCTTACAGGCCAGTAGTTCATTTTATGTGGACACACAGAATCTAATTTACATCAGTTGCAATTCTTGCCTATTTAATTGTAAGTGTTGTTCTTGCTGCGTGCAAACAACATTTGCAGAGCTGCTGAACTTGTATTTTTCTTCTTTTGGGGGATGAACTCCTTTCCAAAAGCTGTGCTGTGTGACAACTGAACTCCTTTGGCTTTTTCACTTTTTACAGTGTTTTTAGAGTTCTTCCAAATTATTAAAATTAACAACAGTGAGACACTTTCAGATGGCAGTGATTGTACACTTCTGCTCTGATGGGTACCTGTCTCACTCCAAAACACATTTGAAGCACTTTAATGCAGAAACATCCACTAGGATTAATAAACTCAGCTTTGTGAATTTCTAGTCCAAGTGCTTATAATGGGAGAGATGGAAGTCTTGAGTAGTTATTGTAGAAAAGCAAATGACAATTATCTGCCAGACATTTCCATGACATTTTCAAGAGAAGTGAACATTCAGTGTTCTTTGCACCTCCTCTGTGCAGTGATTTCCATTTGCTGATCAATACACTCCACTTGGAAAGTTCAGGCAATCCACTTAAGAGCTGACACTTCCATGACAGTAATAAGGCCCTACAGAAAACTGTTTTCTTCCAAAACTACTGCCAGAACTTTATTAGAATTAGGAGAACATGATTGCCACTAAAATGACTAAACAGCTCTTGCGTTCCATCCCTGCCAACCTTGTACCCAAAACTCTCCTTGGTCCCCCATGCTGCCAGGCCTGGTGGCATGCAGGGACAAGCCTCTGTTCCTGTAACACCATTCCAGCAGCAGGGATCAGGTAATGGTTGGGCATTGGCCCCAGGGCAGAGATGGAGCAAGCACAGGGAAACTGAACTTAGTCATGTCTGCCTTGGACAATATTGAATATATTTCCCTTCTCAGTGCAAAGCCTGAGCCACCACATTAGTGACTTTCCTCTCATTTTTAATTATCAATCTCAAGTTCCCCAATCTAAATGCAGCTTTAATCAGGTGAGCATATTTCCCACACCACATTCTGCAATGCTTTTTTCTTACTGTTGGGCAATATCCAGGGAAGTGCTAGATACTGAAACTGCATTCAGCAGGGATATTTTTCATTATTTATTCAGGTCCTTTTTTCTTACTGTTGAGCAATATCCAGGGAAGTACTAGATACTGAAACTGCATTCAGCAGGGATATTTTTCGTTATTTATTCAGGTCCAGAAAACATTTTTTATGATGAAATTAGGCTCCCCTTAATGAAATAGCTAATGTTTTTAGCTCTCTACCACAGGAAAATGCAGTTCTCAGTTGATGTCTTGGTTTACCACGTGCTATTTTGCTTTGTTTAGTGAATAAGCAAAGATGGACACTTCACTGAGACTGATCCATAAGACATTAATTACATAAAAATACTGTCTTGCTTGTTTTGATATAAGCAATGTTTCCAACTGCATTCTCTGATCCTTGATGTTAAAGTACCACACAGAACCAAGAGTATTTCCAGTCTTCGTGGTGCCTTGGATTTTACACTGCAATTTCTGAACTTGCTAACAGATATGTTAAACATCTTAGGCAGAAACTCTTCCTACAGCTATGGAGCTAAGCAGTGCCTAGAGTACAATTCCTTGTACCAAGTAAAATATGTCACATTTCAAGATAAAAACAGAACATTCCTGCTTTTCCAGAGGCTTCATGTGAGTAACTAATGTGTAAGGTCTGCAATTACAACAGGAAAGTTTCTGTATCAACCAAGGGGGTTTATGCCTTTTCAAACCTCTGGGGTACATAATGCTGATATCAGTCTTTTCCTTTCCTTTCCTTTCCTTTCCTTTCCTTTCCTTTCCTTTCCTTTCCTTTCCTTTCCTTTCCTTTCCTTTCCTTTCCTTTCCTTTCCTTTCCTTTCCTTTCCTTTCCTTTCCTTTCCTTTCCTTTCCTTTCCTTTCCTTTTTCCTTTTTCCTTTTTCCTTTTTCCTTTTTCCTTTTTCCTTTTTCCTTTTTCCTTTTTCCTTTTTCCTTTTTCCTTTTTCCTTTTTCCTTTTTCCTTTTTCCTTTTTCCTTTTTTTCCTCATGCTGCTGTTTTCAGCACCCTTCTGCAGGAAGGTGTAACCCTTCACACCTGTGTGGAATGCTGGCTGCTCCCATCAAGTTTAACACTGTCTTTCAGTAAGTGCTGCCTTCTGTGGGGGTCTTGACCTTGAATTCTTTGTGACTTCAAGATCTTTGTGATTTTCTGATGCTCATGTTTTTTTCTGGGATATCCAGACTTTGTAAATTAGTTTTGGGATGAAAGTAGTACCTGACTTCCATAAATTGAATTCTGGACTAGGTGGCTCTTTGGTGGCTGTATCAGAATTACTTTGCTGGTGGGTTAATGGTACATGTTCAAACCTGCCTGTCTCTAATAAAATTTTACTTTACAGCATATGTAGTTTACAGGATTTAACAGCTGCTCTCTTTCTACAAAGTCAGCTTTATAAAATTATAAGGTTGGGTGCTGAACTTTAGATGAACCTATTTCACTTGCTTTTCCTACTACCAGCCTAAGAAGGTATCTAGTCACAAAAAAAATATTACAAATATTAACTACATCATACCACAGTAAGACTTAAATTTCTTTTGATATACAGAAACGTAATCAAATAAAGACAATTCTGTAGCACCACATATTGATGGAATGTGGCTTACAACTATCAATAAACTTCTGTAAACAGTTTACTAAGGAATTGAAGGCAATCCAATGCAAGTGGATACAATAAGCTATTCACAGCTCTGTGTTGTCTTGCCCTTCAGAGCCTTGCACCTGGGCACAGGGACAGGGCTTGGAGTGGAATCTGGGCTGCTTGATGTTTCTTAATGGCTATAGAAAGCTCTTCTGAACTGGATTATGTTTGGTATTCTTTCTAACATCCTTCTTCCCTCATGTAACCTGAGAGGGGACATAGGACAAAGCTCTGAAACATCTCTGAGAAACTTCAATTTTGTTTGAAAAGGAAAAAAAACCCCAAAACAAAACAGAAGAAATTCACAACTCTGAGTATCATGAGCTCCCTGCATTTCTGCCAGTATCCAGAAAATACCAGATACACCCTTTCTAAACAAGCTCTGGGTTTGTGACCTCGTGGTACAAGTCTGATCAGTTCCATGGAATTTCCCCTGCACTTTCCTCCCAGTTCAGCTGGCTGACCTCAGCCTCACAGGTTTTTCTCTCTGCCAGTGCAGAGGCTTTCTGCAGCAAAGATGAAGAACAAAACAAACCCTGCAAAAGGGAGATGCTCATGACAGACTCAGTCTGATGGCTGCAGCCCCTTGGCTGGTGTTTCAATGCAGCCCCTGTTCTGCAGCCTGCAGCTGCACTCCTGTGCCCACATCTGCAGCCCTGAGAGCCAGCTCCAGGCCATGGCAGGGCACAAACTGCTGCAGCCATCGAGGGGTGCAGGGAGAAGAGAGAATGCAAATACCCAGATGCTACAGGCACCTTGCAGGACTTCAATGAACCTGAGCCTGAGGCAGGTACAGGTTTTAAAGTGAACCAAAATACAGGGCTATATAGTCAATTATCCCCCTACACATTTAAATAACTTTGAAAGAAGTCCAAAGCAAATATGGACAAGCTACTGATAAGCACATATTGGTATGCTGCATATCCTCTGGGGGTTGTATTTCCACAAGTTTTCTGTTTATATAGGCAGGCAGGCACTTCTGAAGTCTTGCTGGCTCATAACAGCCACGTCTCAGCAGAGTAACAGCTCCAGCAGTGAGAGCCTTTCTCTGCTCAAGCCAGTTGTGATGGGCTCTGTTAGACTGGATCTGTTCTTCCTGGGAAACTGAGTTTTCAAAGGAACCAGGAATGTCTCAGCTGCAGCAAGCAACTTCCACATCCATGCTGTTTTCATAGCACTGCATGTGACGAGTGCTGGGGGATGTAAATGAAAAGAGAATTCTCCTCAGCTGTCCCCATCCCCTTGAAAGCTCTGTTTATCCCCTGGTGAACTGAGTGCACTCAGTGTATCATGGACATGAGAATAATTAGGCTTCTGTCTCCATCCCTGCAGCGTGCACCTCGCTCCGTGCCAGTCCTGTCAGCTGAGGCTGCAGAGATGATTCCAGCAGTGATGTTGTTTCCTTCAGCTTGCTGGTATAAAGAGTGACACCAGGAACCAGATACTCCCTTCTTCTCTATCTGGCAGTCTTTTGATCCAAGAACAAATGGGAGTCCTATTACA
The DNA here is from genome assembly GCF_027477595.1 of Haemorhous mexicanus. Lineage (NCBI taxonomy): Eukaryota > Metazoa > Chordata > Aves > Passeriformes > Fringillidae > Haemorhous > Haemorhous mexicanus. Next base: position 3,979,097 of record NC_082350.1, read on the forward strand.
ACTTGGCATCGTTTTTGCCTCCATTTTGTGTGAAACCAAAGAGCTCCCAGGAGGTCAATGAAGGTTTCTGATGAGAGCAAGTGCATGGAGGCAAACATAAAAAAACCACTTGCAATTAATGGGGATGTCTGTGCTGTATTTCTGTTCCAGTTGCATTAGCTGTGGAGATGATGTGTTTTATTCCCACGCATGCTTAAAGAATGAAATATAAAAGAAAACTGACAAGTTCCTAAGTAAATTGGTGGGATTGCTTTCTATTTTCTCATTAGGAAAGGGCTTTGCTGTGGCTCCTCTAAGCAGCTCATTCTGTCATCATTGCCTCTTGAATGCAGAGCACAAGGGCTGGTGGTGAAAGCATTAGTGCCACAGAGGTGAGAGCATTAATGCCATGCAGAGGTTACAGGTACAAACAGAAGGAGGATGCAAAGCACTTGGCACTCAGCTGGGCAATGGCAGCAGGCAGCCCTCAGATGGAAGTCTCCAGGAATGAGGATTGCAGTGCACAAGTGCTGGGGAATTCAACTCAGCAAAAGGAAAGCCCGTGAGACTCAAAGATAATTATGTACATTTAAAGGGTAATACAAGTATTAAAGCTTTCCAGCATTTTTAATGTACCTCTGCTTTTCCTGGGACAAGCATTATTTAGGTTATTGGGCAGAGCTCTGTGCTACTGCAAAGCAAGACAATACTGATGAGTATTATACTTGGTTCTCAACCCTTCCCTCTCCCCCCAGGAAAGAGCAGGCAGATCTTTAGCCAAGCTTTGAGAAATGACACAGTGGAGAGGGTTGGAGGCACAGCTCAGGCTGAAGCCAAAGCTGTCTTTGAGTCAGAGGGACTGCATGAACTCCATGCTCAGCAATCACCTTGAGCTACATTTTCCAAACCTTCCAAGATAACTGTGGCAAACCCTAGGTCCAGGATGTTTCTACTCAGTGGAAAACTCCTCACATACCTACATTAGGAGAAGGATCCCTTTAGGGTTTCTGTTTATTCACTGGCACCCCTAAAAAGTGAAGTTGAAAAGAAGACACTCCTAAAGAACTGAAGCTGAGATGGGTGGAAGCAATCTCTGGGAAGGCCTTTCTGTCTTCTAGAGGGAATCTAAAAAAAGTACTCTGTCCCAGTGCCTAAATGAAGTGTCTGAAGTTTGATGGGATGAATTAGTACCATGCAAGTGTTTGAAAAGTGCCTCAGAAAGTTAAGAAGCAGGATGATGCACCTCCCTGGATTATTTATAACATTCATTCCTAACTACTTCTTTAGGCACCTAATAAATTGGCAAGTCTGCACTTCCAGCTACACAAATAGGGACAGCCTGAGGAAGCTTCCAGGAAATCCTATTACACATTATAACTTGGCTGGCTTCATTTAGTCTCTGTCAGCAGTGGAATTACACGTTACAGGGACTCAGTGGCTGGCAAAGAAAAGGGCACCATGAAGGAACTCAGAAATGAAATGTTTCCAGATTAGTGATTTTAATGGATTTATTGAATTTGAAACCAAAAGCACACTCAGTGCCAGACTTGCAGGAGGGCCTGGCTGAGCACAAACCCCAGTGTGTAGTGGACCACACAAAACACAGCAGAAAAAATTCAAGTCCCACAGATCTTACATTTTTCTGAAGGTTTGTAACTTTTTTAGAGTCAAGTAGGACTTGAACAAAGAATGTTTGAAACATGCCCTTCTTTCTTGTGTCTTTGGCTGAAATAATTTCTTTGAAGACATGGGTGTTGGCTCAATGTTATGGTGGTTGGAAACCAGACAGTGCACCTTGAAATACAGACACAGCTGACAATAAAACCACAGGGCAACCACAGTCCCTGAAATCACTCCATCTGCTTTTCCTGCTTGCATGGTTTTGGAACACAGCTTTCTGCTTTGGAGCCAACTTATTAACCTGCTCCAAGTAAATAAACAGCACCTTATCTGGTGAGCTGGTGTCAGAGATGGGTTGCATTAACCCTTTCTGTACAGCTGTGTTAAATAAGTGACTGGAGGAAGGGCTGCCTCTCTGTGCACACACACAGACACACCCAGGCTCTGTCCTTACTGTGACACAAACAACAGCAGAACTTTCCATTTCTGGTCGTTGGTAGATCATGGGTCAAGTCATGCAAAGAGCTTTCAGTGTGTGCTCAGAAGCCTTTTCTAAACAGATGAGGTTTTCAGCAATTGATCCACACACTGTTCAAATCAGTTGCATATTGGCTCTGTGCCTGCAGCCTAATTGTTCCCATCACTGTTTTCTGCTGAATGCTTTCTGCAAGGTACATAGGAATTGTCAAGTAATTGTCTCCAAAGCTTTTGTATTTGCAAAGAACATATGATATGGAGACTATTATCCTCCTAGATTGACAAACTTCTGCAGAAGCAGGCATTCTATAGTATTCTTCCCTACATTCTAATGCTGGTCTGACATATTTACATGGGGAAATACTTTCATGTGCTTCAAATGGAAATCTTCACCATTTTCATTTTGCTTGCATTTTACAATTACCTGCAAACACCTCCAGACCTGACACAGTTAGGAAGTAAGAGAGAACATTTCTGCTCTGATTCAAATCCAATCTTAGCTAAGTTTAGACTTCCAGACACCGTGCTGTCATGTTGGTGGTGAGGAAGAGAAGGGATGTTTCTTAGCTCAGCCTAGGCCTTTACTCCCATCCTTTGTGCCTTTCTAGAAAAGGCAGACCTAGGTGCAGGCTGGAAGGGAGCTACCATGCAGTCAGATTTATGTATGGAACATTGCAGCTTGATATGCAATCTGCAGTTGTGCTCAGATGAGTAAATTCTCCTGATTGCTTCCTCAGGTGCCCATCTCCTTCCAACTCCACAAGCTGAATGCTGGTGCTAAATCTTGGATTCTCTGCTTTAACTCTTGCAGCCCACAGGTCTAGAAGGTCTTTTGTTTATTATCTGTGTATGTGAAAACGTCCAGTCCCAGAAGTGACAGAGTGGAGGTTCAAAAAGAACAAGAATAAATGAGAATGATCATTCAGAAGACCTAAATAAAAGGGGTAGATGAAGAGAGACACTTGTGAGACACATTTCCATGCTGGCCCTTTCCTTGGCTGGCAGGAGATAATTTGTTCCTGGCTTGTCTTAGCAGCAACAACAACTGGCACCATGCTGCAATGTGGTCAGAGGGCCTCAGTGGGAATACACAGCTGGGCAGAAGTTATTCTTAGCAAAGAATTCTGGGTACCTGGGTTTGGGCATGAGGAATGCACTGGCCCTCTTACAGGGCCCTGGTTCTGAAAAATAACTGTGGGATTTCCTATGGCCACTTGGAAAAAACCAGAATACCTCAGCAGATCTCAGCTGTAAAATAAAATTCCATCAGTCAAGCAGCTATACTCCTAGCCAGAGCTCCTGCTGCTTGATCAAAAGGCATGCAGAGGCTTCTGGGGGAGGCAGGAATTGGATCCTGTCCCTAGGAAAAGCAGAAACCAAACACAAGCATGTCCCACACATGGCAGTGTAGCTCAGCACACGAATTCCCAAGAGGTAATGGATGTTCATCTTCCACTTTGGGTCAGTGTTTTAGTGTCTGACTGCTGGAGGAGAAGGGGAAAAATCTGGGGCCTAATGCAAAAGCCTGTGAAGACATGGTGATTTCTACTGATGCCAGTGTTTGGCAGGTTGGGTTTAAGAGTTAAGAATTCAATGTGCATTTGAAGACAAATAGCACCAGGTCTTCAGAGTAAGAGAATTGTCTTTTAACTCACCAGTTCCAGCAAGCTTCAAGAATGAAATTAGGCAAAGCAGATGCCCCCTCTCCAACAGTTCTTCCAAAGTCCAAATCACAAGGAGCATGGAACTGAAGATAAGGTTAAAAAAATAGTCCTAGACCAAAATATAGATTGGGAGCTTCTCTGCTGGTGGCCATTGGACTGTGGCAGTCTGATGAGGGAACACAAATATTTGACAGTTTGGCAAGGGGAAGTGTAAATCTGTTTCATCACAGTGGCACAGATTTTCCAGGTGACTGCATCTAATTCTGACTGTCCCTGTGCTTTAGTCCCTCAGTGAAAATGAGGTGTAATTATTCTTTTGAGCTCTTCTTTCCTTGGCATGTCTTTCTTTTGGCAATGACTGTAGACCTTCTCCTTTGTGCATGTAGCACTCTTTACATGCTAATGGAGTAGTACAGCAAATGTAAAGTAAAGGTGAGAGTCAAAGCTTAGATAATTCAGGGGAAATGCTCCCACTGATGCTGGCTGGCTGTCAGGCCTCACAGTTATTAATGGGAACAGAAATGTTTTGGTTTTTCTAGGTTTTTCTTCTCTTCCTCTTCAGAATGGTTGCAAAGAGACAGGAACTTTTCTGCAAGTTGCAAAGGATCTAACCCATCCCTGATAATCCCATGCCTTTCAAAACTGCCTACAAATAAAAGTGAGATCCAAAACCCTGTTCCTGCCAAACAGGCCACATGAGTGACAGTGAAATGGCTTTCTAGTGGTGTGACCTGCAGGGATGTCTGATAAGCATGTGGTCCTCCTCCTGCCAGTTTGTTTTTAGTCAGATCTGAACCATGGAAGCTGACAATGAAATGCCAGAGTCTCACCCAGAAAGTTCCTCAGCTTTTGGCTGGTCTTTTAGTTTGTCTGTTCTCAGGGTACTCTGCAAACTGCTTCCAGAGAGCTGCACTGGCCACCTGGAAGCTGCAGATGTCTCTTATTTGAATGTACCTCTCTGTGCTGCTTCCTCTGCAGTCAGTGTCTGAAGAGATCACCTCGTGGCAGAAATGAGTGTCTGGAGTGCTGCACAAGCTGCAGGCCAGGAGGAGGCAAAGGGGAGGAAGAATGGTTTCTGTTAGAGGTCAAGGAGCTCCTCGGCCTTTGCCACAGCCTTCTCATGCCCTCGGGCAAGTCTCTCACTCCTGCTGTCAGTATGCAAGAGCTAATCCTTCTCAAGCCTTAGCTCACTGATTGTTTTAAGAAAATACACTTTTCCTAAGGCATTTGAGTCCTTGAGTTGCTCTGAAACTGTTTCTCAGATCTGTCAACACATCTGTTGCTCACATCACCTTTATACACTAAAGAACTGCAGGATTACAGATACATGAAAATATATTAAATATATTTAAATGAAATAAATATTAATAAAACTTATAAATACTACTAAGAATTAATAATAAATAAAATAATAATAAAAGATAAAATATATTGAATATATATAATAAAATATATGAAAAATAGAAAAGCTAAAATCCCAAGGCCTCACAGTGCCCAGATTATTGGCACATGCTACAGTCTGTGGTGCTGGGTAGTGAGCACTGGCCAGGTTCAGCTGGAGCACAGCATTTGTGACAGGACATGGTCCCAGACAGCTCCATTCCACATGCATTATACACATGCTGTGCTTGGCAGTTCTGTCTTATGTTTTGCTGCATGGATACATTGTATTTTGCAAATTTGAGCAGAACAAAACCCAAAGCAATTTAAAAATCCATGCCCTCACTTCAGCTCCTGGTGTGTAAGACAATAGTCCTGCTAGGAGACCTGTCTGTAGTGATGAGGAGGGAAAGCTGTGCTCTGCACCCTGTCCAGGACCTCCAAGGAACCCCTTCAGCTGGGTTCAGCTCCACACAAACCAATCCCACTGGGTCATTTCTGCAGGTAAAATCTGCCAAGGAATTTTAATCATGGGTGCAGGTGAATTACCCATAGAAAGAGCAGGAACTGAAAGCCAAGAGCCTTTTCCAGGAGGCATGGAAGGGTGTTAAGGCAGCCTGCAGGAAGATGTTTCCAAGTCTGTGATTTACCTTTCTGCTCAGGACTATTATGCACACAGCTAAGACACTACAGCCTTCTGGAAAAACAGAAATATGTTCTTTTCCATCTCTCTTTCATCAGGGAAGTTTTACAGGCTATGTACAAACTATTGCAACCTGGCTTAGTTTCCCAAACAGTTAATCAAGCTTGCCTTATTTCTGGACCTGTCTTCTGCTCTGCTATTCTCACCTAATGCCTAACTACTTTCAGGTTGCCCATAACCTTCATATTTAAGCTTTGAATCACTAATAAATAATAACCACATAACCCTTTTGGAGTCCTAGTTCTTTGAATTCCTTATTCAGGTGTTCTCCAGCAGCAGCAGCTCTCCTGATCTTTTTGTTGCAAGCAGGGATCTTTGGTTGAATAATAGTTTTCTTGATTTTACTACTTTTAATTTCATTACCTTGTAAGCAATGCTGATTCTGAAAAAAAAAAAAAAATTTCCTGATTGAGCATGTGTTAGTTGTAGTAATATTAATAGCATTAATTATAATAATAATGCTGGCATGTATTTTGTTTGAAATGCTTTTTCATAATGCAAATGTATATTCTGCTTGGTTTAGAGTCTAATTATATTCTATGAATCAAAGTATGAAATTTGAAATTCAAATTTCAGCTGAAGACCCTCAAATGGCTGTGAGAATTCAAATGCTTATGTTGATGGCAATCAAAATTTAGCATGTATTGAAAAGATGTATTATGTCAGCTGCATTATGACAAAGAATTAGAAATCACATATGGCTCAATGTTTCCAAATCCATTTTCCCAAACAGCAATTTCTTAAGTGTTTAGAAATTTAATTTGCCAATTCAATTTTAACTGGTATGCTGTAACTATGATGGGGAAGTTGAACTTCAGCCTTGGTTGCTTTGGTTCAGGACAAGAATGGGAGTTAAAAAGCCAGGGTTTGGTAAGTCTTTAACATTCCAAACATTTTTTCAAAATTATTAGTGAGGGATGAACCTTACATCATGCTTTGGAAGTTACCAGACTGACAGTGCAATTATGAACAGGCTGAACATCTGAACAAAAGCCTTCACTTTCACACTTCACTGGCAAATGGCTTGAAAAGAAATCCCAGTTGCAATAGTATTCACCTAAATGTTCTGGTTCTTTTGCTCAGGGTGTTAATACTCAGGCCTTCAGCTCTGTAGCACACCTAATTAGAAACTCACTGATCAAAGTTTCCTCAGCAAATGAGGAGCCCAGCATGTTTAATTCAAAAGATCTCAGAATGATAAGCCTGAGAGATGTTTGCATGTTTCCAGCTTATGCTTGGGTTGCTGGCACACTGAAGATCTGATCTCTCCTGGATTTGTGCCTCTGTGCTGCTGCCTCAGATGGGATTTGTGTGGCACTCACTTCTTGTGGCTGGGTTCAGAGCCCATCCCAACTTTCCAGGGTGGGTACAGGACAGGACATGGTCCCAGGCAGCTCCAAAACACAGCCTTGATGCTCTGCACCCATGGAGATAATTCATCCAGGAAACACCTGACAGTTGCCTGAGGAAGTTTAAAATGGTTTTAAACCTAATATGAAAACTAAAGTTTTATATGAATCCAGACAGCCAATGCTTTGAAAATGTGCCAAAAAGGCAGCTGTCCCCTCGTGACAGTTCACCCAGGGCAGGAGCTGCTGAATTCCCAAATCCTTGACAGGAGTATTTTTCATTCCAGAAGAAAACTGCTCTCTGGCCCTGTGTATAGGTTGTCTTGCCTTCCACCACCAACCTCATACCTCCATTTCTGAAAATACTTTTTCAGCAATGAAAGGTGACAGTTTTAGCCTCTGAGAAAGGACCCTACATAAATAGAATTTGACCTACACAAATCTTGCTAACTGGTAGTTTCTGAAATGTGTTCTGTTCACAGATAGCTGATCTCTTTTTATCCCTCCTGTTCTGCCTACACCACTTTTCTGGTCCTTCAGAGATACATGAAAGCAAAGGCCACACTGCAGCCTTGAATTCCAGGGCCACAGGCTTTCTATGTAATTTCTAGTTAGAGCTGCTCTTGTGCTCAGAAGAGATAATAGATGGGTAGGAGGAATTTTGAGAAGCTTGTTGACAGATCAAGTCAAATTGTATAGATGATGAATATTATTTCTGTATTATCTAGGCATAAAGAGATTGATTGAAGCAAACAAATTAATGATTTTTTTCTTTTTACTTAACAGTTGTTATAATAGTGGTATTGTGTTATATAGTGCAATACAGTATAGAATAATATAGTATAATAAAGTAATTAATTAGCCTTCTGATAAGATGGAGTCCTCCTCATCATTCCTCCTGGATGTCAGAGGCACGAATATCCACTATAGTATTCCCTCCTAAGCTGCCAGAATGAGCCTGGGAAAAGTTCTAATAGGAAATCCCATCAATCAGAGGAAATATCACATCTCCATAAGAGGCTGTTCTCATTTTCCAGAGAAACCATCTCATACATTTTGCCTTACAAATGGAAACACAATTTGAACAATGGAGTTAATTAGTGATTGGCGTGAAAAACACCAATCACTTGTTTTTAAAATTTTAAAAGTTTAATGACAATAAAAAGGTTATAAAAATAACAATATAATTAGAGTAATAATAATTTGGACGATTTGAATTAGGATAATATGAGACAATAAAAACAAAGAGTTACGGATGTCCGGGTACCATTTTCTGGGCAAAATAAGCACAAAAAAGGACCCACATTAACAGAGGATAAAAACAACAGCCTGTTGCATATTCATACACCTCACACATGGTGCATAAATTCCATTTAAACACGGGATTCTGTCTGGGCAGTGTCAACTTCTTCCTCTTGACGGCGTCTTCAAAGCTGAGAGAGGCAGGAAGAAGTTCGTTTCTTCTGATAATGGAGCAATAAATTCTCTTTCTCTGAAAGATTGAGGTGTCCTGTGGCTGCTATCTCAGTGTGGGTCCTTTCTTTAGAAAAAAAGTATCCTACATAGAGTAGTTTCTATTTTAAGATTTTGTTGTAACCTAAAACTATATTTAACACACTACTTAAGAGAATTAACACAGATAACTTCCTAACATAACACATATAATATTCATTTCAACATTTGCGAAAAGCCAATCATAAAATACGCATTTTTCACGCAGAGTAACCATCTCACACCTTCTGCGTTAGAAATGGAAAGGCAGTTTGAAGGATGTTGTTAATTAGCCGTGACACGGTGCGTTGCGTGCGGGCAGCACTGAGCCCGGCCGGGCTGCGGAGCCCGCACGGCCCGGCAGAGCGCGGCTGCTGCCGCCTTATGTAACAGCTCCCAGAGCAGCCGGCCTCTCCCGGCCTCCGCTACTTGCGGGACTGCCTGAACAGAGCCCCCGCCGCTCTCTTTGCAGTTCCGTGGCGAGAGATCAGAAACTGTGGTAGAAAAGAAAAAGCCTGTGGAAAGAACCGCTTAGTGCCGTGAGGCCGCCCCTGTGCCAGCCGCCGGCCCGGGCGGCAGGCCATGGATTTAGAGCGCCGGCAAAGGCAGTAACGGGACGGGCTCAGTGTCCCGGCTCGGCCTTCCCCAGAGGACCGAGCCTGGCCGGGCTGGGCGCGCCGGGCACTCTCCCCGCGGCTCCGTGCGGGCTCTGCGCGGGCCGGGCGGCGCGGCTGACGTCAGGGCGGGGCTGGCGCTGCCCGCGGGCGGAGCGGGGCCGGCGGCGGGCGGCGGGCGCGGGGAGCGGCAGGTACGGCCGGGCTGGGGCAGGGGGAAGGGGGCCAAGGGGGCCGGCTCCGGGGGGCGGCATGACCACCGCCAGCTCCGCCAAGGTCAGCGGGGCGCAAACCCGGCCGAGAGCGGTGCCGGGGAGGGCGAGACGCGGCTTTCGGGGCAGCGCAGGCCGCTCCCCGGCGGCAGAGGCGCGGTGGGCCGGGGCTGCCGTGGGGCTGTCCCGGGGGGAGCGAGCACCGCCGGGCAGGGTTGGGACGGAGCCGCGGCCCCCGAGCGCCGGGAGCCGGCTCGGAGAGCACGGACAGCTCCCGGGTAAAGGGCCTGCGCAGCTGGGCCCGAGCCAGGCAGTTCCAGGAATAGAAAACTTGCGCTGTCGGGAGCGGGAGGGGCCGGTCAGGGTTACGTTTGAGCGCTGTACTTCTGTACTCTGCCCAAGTACGGCGAGTGAAGTAACCTGGGGGGTCTGCGGGCACTGCTGCTCCCCGCCGGCTCAGCTCCGGGGCTGCCGCTGCTGTCTCAGCCCTCTCCATCGACACGGAGGGCAGGGTCGGGCCCTCTGCTAGCTCAGCTAGGGATTACAAGCTGCAGGGAGAAACTCTTGTTTTATTTTAAAGTGTGTTTCATCAAGAAGGGGACTGGAACAGACTGTTGGATATTCCACAGTATATTCCATGCAGAAAACTGCTGTTCCAGGGAGGAGAAAGGAATTGTCCCACTCCTTTGCCACATCTACTCCTAACTCAAGTTCAGTTTAGAGTTTTACTCTTAGATTTCAGCCACCAAAACACTTTTATTCATATTGGTTGTAAATTAATTTATCTTTGGTTAAATCCCATTTTTCACGTCGGTGGCACTGGGCTGGTTTAACAAGCAAATACTATTCAGATGCAGCTGATCGTGCTAGGCTATCTTCTAGCTCTGCAAACACACTTTTAAACATCATGTGGGTGGACTGTGAATACTGTATAGGACTTCAAATGAGCCCTTCTGCTTAAAAAGGACAAGGAAGAATATCTAATTGTTTTTGCACCTCCCACTTTAAGTGCTGACAGATTCTTCTGTGTGATTCCTTGCTCTCTCTCCAGAACTGAAGTTTTAGGCACTTAAACTCTGAACTGGGAAAGTGATTTATAATATAAATAAACTGTTTTGTTTGGTGCCTCTGAGGTTACATGCAAGGTGCTGTACAGCTGCTGGAGCCCCATTTGCTGTTGTAGCTTTAGACAGCTCTGAAACATTCTGAATGTGAGACTTTGTGAGCTGTTCAGTAATCACAGGCAAAGCTCAATTTGTCAAGAGAGAGGTTTTCTTCTTCTGTTCTTCCCCTTTTTGTGTCTAAGTTAAATCTAATTATGCTATTGTGTAACAGAGTTGGTTTAAAGGTAGCAACAACATTCCATGGCCTAGTCTAACACTTGCAGCAGAACTGAAGTTCATGCAAATTCTTTTTTGGCTTGTAGACTAGGAAACAGCCTCCAGAAATAGTGATTTCACCCTATTGGGCAAACTGGAAGACATGGAAACACCATTAGAGACACTCATTGCTGTGAAAATGAAGAACAAGTCGACTGTTTCCTTGTAAAGGAGAATCAAGGGGAGAAAAGCCTTTGTTGGGGTGGTGGCAGAATGAGCCTCAGGTGCTTTGTACTGCTTTGTTCCTTTGGAAGAATTAGTTGGCCTCTATTTCTGGAGCTCTCTCTCTGTATAGGGGTGACAAGAGCATGCTCAGACCCCAGAGCAGGACCAGGTGACTACAATTAAAGCAGGACAGGAGTCTAACACTCCCTTTCAGGAGTGGGCTCTCAGCAGAATCTTTTTTTTCCCAGCAAGCTGTTACAAAAGTCAAGAATAAGAGGTTTATCCTGGAGTTCAGACTTTACCTGCAGGTGGTTCTCACCATCATATCCAAGCCTATGCAGGGTGTGGCATTCCTTAAATATAAAATCCTGATGTTTATAATCTTGTGTGCTACAGTATTTGCCCAGTAGTCTGAAGAGGACACAGCTACAAGTAATATCCATTAGATCAGGGAACAGATGGATGCTTACTAACTTCATATTTTACAAGAAGATTACAAAACTCTTCTTTTTCTCCCTTCTCCTCAGCTTTAAACACATTCTGCTGAAGTTTTTCTGGAGGAGTTCCTCTGTTTATCAAATCTACTGTGCCACCTTTCACCCCCTCATGGACCCCCTTTATGCTGCCACAAGTAGAATTATTTGTTATTTGTTGGGTTTCAGTATCTGTCTCTCCTATTGTTTCTCATATCTGTCTCTCTTACAGGCCCCACAAATAATTTCTAAAAAGCAGCCTTCTCAGGAGAGGCTTAAAATGCTTCTGTTCTTCCTTTTCTAGTTCAATTGCATCTGGATAGTTGAGTTTTTATAATCTCTTTTAAAACAATAATCAGAACACCATTAGGCTGTAAAATAAAACCTCATTTTCCAATATATCCCATGTTTGATGTCTTTTTTCAGCATGCTCATAAACCAGAATGCAGTGGCCGAGTACTTAATGTCACGTGTGATGACTTGAATTTAACACAGAGTCCTTGCCATGCTATTTCAAGCTTCATTTAAAAGCTGAGGAGAACTGAGAATCTTACTTCATGGGCTCATCTTTTACTTACTTTAATTCTTAGAGCAAGCTAGTGATGATTTGAAAGAAATACCAGTCATAAAAACAGCTTTCTCCTTCCTGTTTAAGATTAAACTGTTCCAGCTTTTGTTTTGATTGGACTTTGAGCCAGTGAATGAAAAACACAGAAGAGGAAGTACAGAAAAAAAAAAAAGAGAGAGGCAGGTAGAAGTGCTTGGTAACTTGAGACTGCAGAATACAGGATGTACACGTATGCAGAGAGGACTTGAAAGGAACTGCTGGTGAGTCAGGAAGGAGTCATTGCAGTCTGTCTCTTCCCCATTTTCTAAGAGCAGCAGCTGTAGGGTTTTTTTTGCCAGTTAAACACCAAGGTGGTCTCTGACAGTCACACTGGATCACAGCACATTTGTTACGTCCTGCACCACCTGTTGTGCTTAGTGAGTATCTTCACCTGGGATCTGCTGCGTCTCTGCTACGTGAGCTGGGTACTGCAGCTCTAATAGATGGTATTGAGATGTCTCTTTCTAATGTGTTACTGTGAAATACTGAAAACTGCTTTTCTCCCCCCTCCCCCTTCCTCTTCTGCCCACTAGATTAAGCAGCAATGGCATTTGTGAAGAGCGGATGGCTGCTCCGGCAAAGTAAGTCACAGATCTTTCTCTTCCTTCTCTCCCTGTTCACTGGGAATTCTTCAGAAAACATCCCAGCAGCTGATGTTGGAGTAATTCCCAGGTTTTCTTAAAACAAGTAGTTCTGTGGGTTGTTTTTGTTGGGTTTTTTCCTTTTTACTTTAAGGACACGTCACATTATGACGTGTCATGATGGCATTCCCATGTGACCTTTGGGTGCTCCAGTGGGAAACAGGATATTAACATATCTGAGGTGTCTGACTGGCATTCAGCTTCAGATGCTGCTCTCTAATTAGTGCTGTGTAAGTGGGGACTTGAAAACTTTACCTGACACCTCAACTTAGTGTCTTTCAATTAATCATGCCCTCTGCTTGTTCCTGTAGCAAGTTAGAACACAAGTGTCAGGTCATGCACTTAAAATAAAACCAGTTTTGCTTTGAATTCTAGATGAAATATGGCACCAAATTCTCTAATGTTCCCAAGTGGGGATGTTGTAATACAGGATTTTGCTTAGCACTTTGGAATTTTGTTTGGGGATGGATTTCTTGGTTTATTTTTTATTAACTTCAGGACAGAAACATTTCCCGATATGTGCCCTCAAAGTGACTGTGTGATTTTTAAGGTACAATTTTACGGCGTTGGAAGAAGAACTGGTTTGATCTGTGGTCTGATGGCCGCTTAATATTCTATGATGATCAAAGTCGGCGTGATCTAGAAGATAAAATCCACATGAGAATCCACTGCATCAACCTCAGAGTGGGGAACGAATGTCGAGGTAATCATGAAACCTTCAGGATTTGTGTGTCTTTACAGAGATTCTTTACAACTTCAGTGCCTGCCCAGCATACCACATACAGCACTACTGCAGATGTGAATGTGTCCAAAGTGTGTGCAGCCTCACTGGTCTTGAATCCCCCACCTTCCAAAAAACTCAACCCCACCAACTCCTAAGTTGCTTTGGAGATACCCAGGGTGTGGTATCAACATGTGGTAGGTTAGGTTAGGGTTTGATGCTTCCTGTTAAAACTCAGTGAGGACAGTGTACCATGCATGCAGGAGGATGGGGTGTTCCCAGCAGGACTGTGTGTCTGATACAGTTACTGGTGTAACCACAGTGCTGGCTGGACAGAGAGGCAGGGCTCGAAATGGGAAACCTCAGCAGGGCTTTGTGTCTGATACAGAGCACTCCTGGTGTAACCAGGATGGAGAGGCAGGGCTAGAAATAGGAAACCTCAGCAGATATTTTTGCTAAGTTCACTTCTAGCATTTGTTAGTGCTCCATTTGGTGCTGACACAAGGGAAGGACACAAGTGCTGGACAGTACCATTGCTAAGTATGGATTGGTTCTGCTGTGAGACACTTGCATTTCGTAGGGAAGATGTTCAGACCTGCTTACTTTCAAGACAGTGTGAGGAGTAAGAAGAAGTTATTTCCTTCTGGGGCTTGTTCTGATGCCATAGAAGGCAGCTACAACTGGCTCTGCTTTATTTTGTCCAGACTTGCTTAAACTGACTCCCTTCTTGTACATGTGCTCATGTAGTGCTGTTTGTACTCATAACTCATGCCTGTTTTTCTTACTCAGATTTCCAGCCTCCAGAGGGGAAGCAGAGAGACTGTTTACTGCAGATTGTTTGCCGTGATGGGAAGACAGTCAACCTCTGTGCAGAGAGTGCAGATGACTGCCTGTAAGACAGCCAGAGAATAATGATTTTGCTGCTTCTCCCTCTTTTATCCCTCTTTATCTCCCTCCCTAGTTCTTTTTCTCCCTTCTAACTTTCAGAGAAATGTTTTAAGAAAGTTTTCAAGCAAATAAAAGCAGGTTTTCAGTGACAAAAACTCCAGTATCTCTCCTAGAAATTGTCTAGCTCATGGAAACTAACTGCAAGTTAAGTCACTGAAAACACTGAAGGGTGAGGAGGAGTAGAAGAATCTGATTAATATGATCAATGCAAGGCTTGTTAAACAGGTTTTTTTTAACTTTTGCCATTCTTCCAGAGCATATGATGTGGCATTAGCCCAAGGACATCCCAGTAGCAATAGGAGGAATATTCCACTATTGTGAACTCTCTGGGCTGTGTAGAATTAGATAACTCCTGCAATCACTGTTTGCCATGAAGTGTGTTCCATGGAGCATGCTCCCAGCCCTGTGGCAGGGCAGGAGCTGGGTGAGGTGTTCCTGCCTCCTGGGAACAGCAGCAGCAGCAAGGCCCCTGCTCTAATCAGCACAGATGAGCTGTTCTGCTGGGGTGCATCCCTTCCCAATACCTCATCCTAAGCATGACTGCATATTTCCTACCTGTTGTGCTTGCAGCAAGGACCTCCAAAACTGCATCCATTCCTCCTCTTGTTCCTCCTTGTTCTTTCTCAGCTCTGCAAGAAAGTAATTTTTTGTTAGTCTTGGTGTGACACTTTTGTGCATTTGAGTGTCTCGTTAGGCATTGACACATGCAGTACCTAAAACTCTGCTCCTGCAGTACCTCTAGTTGCTAACCTTGTTTGTTTCATTGACCTGAAAGAAAAAGGTGGCATTAATTTTTATCAGTGTTCCAATAACCAATGGTTTTTTTTTTTTTGCAGGGCATGGAAAATTGCTCTCCAGGATGCCAGAACAAACACAGTGAGTATCCTACCTGGACTTTGTAGTGATAGAGAAGCAGCACATCAGTGTTCTGTGTGGTCCAGCAGTTGAGTTCTGAAATCATCTTCCATCCTTCTCTGCTAGAGAAAAACAGGGTCATGAGCATGATAGTAAAGCTTGTGGGTGGGGAGAAGAATGATTTTATGGATCACAAACACATCCTAGCAGCCAAGTCCAGGCACATGCGTGCTGTGTGGAAAATAATCATTTTAAGGAATGATTCCTCTGGGTGGAAGTGAATGTTTGGAAAGCTGGTCTGTGGGCACTGAGGCTGTGGGCAACAAGCAAATTTTCTGCAACCAGCAGAAATGAACTTTTCACTCCTGGTGTTTGTTGCCTCCCAGGTGGGTGCAGTGCTAAAAAGGAAGCTTACTACACAGCAGCTGTTAATGTAGATCCATGCCACTGTGGGATGCTTCTTGGCAGAGACATGGGGAAGAGTGAGATGCTTGGAGGGGAGTGCAGGCATGGTGAGGAGGAGTGTATTACCTCAGCATTTTCTGCAATTTGTTTTTCCTTTAGACTGCCTTCCAGAGTACTCTGCAGCACTAGCTTTCCCTGGATGACTAGGCTGAACCAGCCCAGGGGAAATGCTGTGTTTTGTAGAAGCTTATCTCAGTTTCTGATGGGTCACATTAACATTGCCACTGTACTGGGGCATTTGTCAGATGATATAACTTAGATTTGTAGCTACCCAAAGCAAACACTTGTCATGGCAATACCCCAGACATGACTGCCTCTGACTGCAGCCATGCTACACTGCCTGTGGCCTTTAATGAGAAGTGAGGGATTTGTCCTCATGCAGAGGACACAACACTCATGGTCTGTCTGCTCTAGTTTTAGGGGTTTATCTCACCTGTGTGTGAGATGGTGGCTTGTGGTTTCAGGAAATGGGAACTGCTGTTTTCATGCCTCTGACACTGCTGCCAGCCTTGATAGATGGCTCAGAACGTGGCAGTGCTGACCTTGGTCAGCAAGGCAGACCCCAAGGCTACTCAAAGTAGAGCAGGTAGCCCTCTACACAAGTAGGTACATAAATTAACATCATCCAAAGCTATTAAAGGTGTCCAATGAAGACTTGGACTAACTGGGGAAGTGGGTCTGAGTCTGTAGGTGCGTGACACACTTTTCAAAAATTCCAAGCATCCAGCAGTGCCTCCTAATTTCCCTGGAATAGCAGGGTGATCACCTTAGCTTTGAGAACTGTGTCATTTACAGGTGTTTGCAGTCTTGTGCATGGCTTGTACAGAGATCCCTGTGGCAGGGCAGAACACATTTACTGCTAAGATCTGAGCAGATTTCTCAGGTGATGGAAATACCACTTCATACAGTATTTTAATAGTGCTTCAAGCAGTCCTTAGAATCTTCACCATGAGTTTGACTTGGGATATAACCATATGATGTCCTCAAATGCCATGATTTCATTAGTCCAAGAGATAATACAACATTTGCTGTTGATTTACTAAAATGTTCCCTTGTGAATTAAAGAATGGGAGCTGGCTTTTGCCTTGGAAATGGGAATAAGACCATCACTGTAGATTTTGGAAATTAGGGGCAAAAATACAAAGGTAGTGTAAGAAATCTTAATTGTCTTTGAGAACTTATTCTAAATGGACTCAAGTGTTACCACCTCTGCCTCAGGTACCACTTTTGGCTACTGTATTTGTTTCCTTTACCTGCTTCTACAGAACTTGATGATACCAAGTCACCACTTGGTGATACAATAACTCTAGGGTGCCAGGAAGCAGCCAGCTTAGTTGTGAAGATTTCTTTGTCTGAAGACAAAAAATGAACAGGAGGGTAATTTCTAAATCTGAGGCTCTGGCATGGTGGGAAGAGCCAGGGTGCTTACATGTACACATTTCCCTGTCTGTGGCACACACACAGGGAAAAAAATTGATGGCTCCTTTCTGTGGCTGATCAGGAATTTGTATTCTCCCAGGTCTAGTCTCCAGGTACTTTCTTTCTGCAGCCTTTACAAGGAACTCACTGCTTTCTTAACACACAGTGTGGCTAAAGGTTACTTTCTCTTTGGGGTCATTAAGCTTTAATCCTTAGACTGCTCTGTCTGTCTGTAGGAACAGGTGAAAACTGCTCTCTCTCCTTGGTGTTTAGGGCTACGTGGGATCTGATGTGATGTATGATGAGACAGCCATTTCCTCAGCCCCTCCTCCCTACACAGCTTATGCCACACCATCACCTGAGGTAAGAGTTGCAGTCAGGAAGCATCAACATGAGCGAAGCAGCAGGAGCAGCCTCCTTCAAGCACTCACAAAGTGCTGCATTGTACTCTTACACCCAGCTTTAAAGCTTTTACAGCAGAGAGTAAGGCACTATCAGCCTATTGCTGCTCTTATTTGAGATGGATTTCCTTTGAAAAGGATGAGGCACATTTCCTTGGAAGGTGTATAAAGGGGTGGATGCTCAGTGAACTTGAAAAATAAAGCTTCTAAGAGACAGGGCAGAATTTATTTGGCTGATCTTCAAGTATAGTGGTCGTGCAGCTTCTAACAAAAGGAGGTGTAACTACACTTTGATGTTGTGCAAGCACTGGAAAGATCAGGAGTTTTAGAAATGGGCTGTAGTGACTGGAGCTGCCACTTTTAACACATAAGGATTTTGTTGTACTAAGATGTCACAGCAACACAATAACTCTAGTTCCTGGATACACAGTTCTTTTGCAGTGAAGGAGCAGCTTTGGGACCAAACCAGGATATGCTGGGGAATTCTGGATATGCTTAGTGAGGTGCAGTAATATGTGAGGGCATCTATTGCTTGTTGCACTATCTGCTCCAGCCTCTCACACTCGTTAAGAATGAGTTGTGGTGCTGGAATCTTGCTCTGTGCAGCCTCCTCTTTTGGAGAAAAAAAATTCTTCTAAAGCATACAGCTCTAGAGCATTTGTCTTTAATCTGACATTTGCTTGCAGTGTACCCTCTCGGAGGGCTGGCTGGAGTTTTTGGGATTGGCTGCTGCCTTCCTGGCACTTCTGAGCTCCCCAGAGAGCTGTTGTTGGCATGAGAGCAGAGAGGAGAAGCTGGCAGGGCTGCTGTGCCCCTGCCTGATGATCCAGGCTGTGCCTCTGCCATTGCCTATCGAGGAAAGGAAGAGAGAAAATGCTGCTTAGCTTTTTTTTTTTCCAAGCAGCTGTTCTGAGTCCATTCCAGGGAGTAGATTGGCTGTAGCAGGACATCCTGGATACTTTAGAGAAAGAAATAAAGGCAAACTGAACAGTGTGCTTGATTGGATCCATAGCAGAGTGTACCTGTGTAACAGCCCTTTTCAATTTCCCCAGGTTTATGGCTATGGCTATGATCAGTACAATGGTGCGTACCCTCCGGTGGGCCCTCAGATCTTCTATGCCTCCAATGGACAAGCTTATGCTGTGCCCTATCAGTATCCATACCAAGGTAATCAGCACATCCTCACCTTCCCACAGAAACTATTTGAGTCAATCTTTCTGGCTTCAGCTCTATTAATCATCATCCTTTACCAGCCACCACTTCTGCACACAGAGAAAGAAACTTGACCTGGAGCTGGAACCCAGTCCACTCACACTTTCACATCAAAGGGACTGCAGTGAAATTGCTATTAAGGGATTTAATATTCCCAATGTGATCTCAGTATAGATACATTGCTTTATAATTTCCTTTTGAAGCATACAGAACTCTAACTACAGCATGTTTCCTAAGGAAAGGTACAAGATCCAGAAGAAGATGTGATTTTGTGATTCAGTACTTCATATTGGGCATTGATGGAGCTTTTCATTCATCTGCTGCTCTTAAACCTAGTTTAATTATTTGAACACAAGTTTCAAAGGTAAATCCACTCTCAGAACAAGGTTGTAGCTGGTTCCTTCCCCACGTGCTGGAATTGCAGTAATTGCATCATTTCAGCCACATGAAATCTCCTGTTGCTCTGTTCAGATTTGTATAGCTTTAAATCTCAAAAACGGGAAGCAAAGAGTAAAATTGTAGGGTGTGCTTTTAAACATAGTCACCTTAATTTAATTTAGTTTTGCACAGAGCCCCAGTCCTACAGAACTGGGGCTTTAGAGTTGTATGGTAAGAAAAATGAGAAAACTGTTTATGTTTGGCTCTGCAAACAAGAATCTCTACTGAGAATTTATTTCATTTTTGAGGGAGATTTTGTTTTCCATTTGACACTTTTCAGGTTATTTCACTTGCCTTTTCCATTTTTTATTATAAGGGAGGTGCATCAGCCTTTAAAGCTTTTAAAGTTATCTTCATATGAGTTACTGAAGTCCTAAGATACCGATGATACATATTCAAACAGAGAAGAACGTGTTCTGTTGGTTCTGAAAAGCAGTAGCTTTTTAAAAACCCAGGAACTGTTTTTGTAAACTTCCAGCAGGCCAAACCCATATGCTAACAATGCAGCATCAAATTCCCCTGAGCAGTTTGCAAGTGTGTTAATATACTGGTTACTGGTTGGGCACAGTAACCAAGGCTCAATGTTTTCCTTCACCAGAGTCACTGCAACTAAACCTTGGGGTTCAGATTCACCACAGCCCCTCACTTAACCCCTGTACCTTCAGCTCTGCTGCTCCTCTGCAGTGACATAGTCCTGCTCAGGGGAGAGAGTCAAGCATTGTTCAAAGTCAATGAAAGCCTTTCCTAGTTGTATTTAGTTGGATTACTTAAGAATCTGTTACAACACACCATTGTGAGATTTTCAAGGATATTTACTCTCCCTGAAATGTCTGGAAGGGAAATGAGTACTGTTATGTTTGCTTTGCAACTAGGAGCTGAATCAGAAAACATGACAGGTGAAGCTGTTACAAGTCTGTTACAGAGCAGGGGGCAGTTGGTGGCTTCTTGAGTCCAAGGTTAATTTCTTACTACTGGCCAATCTTCATCTGAACTGAAACGGAGCAGCTGTCACCACCCCACAGATCAATCCAGGATGTGAAGGCTGAATTGCAGCAGGCAGTACATGTAAATAACTGATGCACAGTTTCAGACAAATGACTGGCTTGAGACCTGCCAAAGATTTTTTTCAGGGGGAGGAGGTAAGGGGGAAGAACTAAACTATTTGCCTTAACTTCAAGGCTGAATCAATTTTTAGACCCATTTCTTAAATTAAATCCACAAAGTGAATACAATTGTTTGCAGAACAATGTTCACCTTTACATTTGTGATGAGATTTCCTCACAGATATTAAGCTGTTACAGGGCTAGAAGTGTTGCTAGGATTGCCCTTGGATTTAATTAATGTGGAGGCTGAATCCAAAGCAGAAATGTATTCTACCTGTGCAGCTGACAAAATATTAGTATTCATTTGAAGGAAGAAGGTGAAAGAACGGCCTGTTTTGAAATTGCAGTGTATGGTATTAAGAAATACATTTCTTCTGCCCTCCTCCCAACACCCTCTTATTTCCTAGGACCTTATGGGCAGCCCCCTGCAAACCACGTCATCATCCGAGAGCGTTACCGTGACAGCGATGGAGACCTTGCACTGGGCATGCTGGCTGGAGCAGCAACTGGAATGGCTCTGGGATCACTCTTTTGGGTCTTCTAGATTACCCTTTCCTTATCTCTGTAGTTCCAAACCCCTTTATTGTGTGCAATAATATATTGGCAATGTTGTTTACTGTTAAACTTTGAAAAATGCAATAGTTATTTTTCAGTAGTGACATCTTAATAACTGGTTCTTAACTGTCTTAATGAGAGTTTAGAGGCACCATTTAGTTAAGTGGTTGGAAATGGCATGTGCTGCTCTTGAATTCTGGTCTGATGTTCAGAATTACAAGGATCAATATGAGCACCAGTGTCACGTGGTGGCAGTCACCTGCTTTATGAACAGACTGTTACTAAACACCACAGGAAAAAAGATTGGTTTTTTTTGGAGAGGAGTCTAAGATCTAGTTCAAATAAGAGGTTAACAGGAGTCCTGCACTAGTGTACATATACTGCTGGCTTTTAAACATTCCCTGGAAAAACAGAAAGCTGAGCAGAGATTCTTTGGCATTAGACAGTCTGCCATGCTTGAGGGTTTTTTTTTTTTTGTTTTCAGACTTGCCTGCAGATGGTCTTGTGTTTGCTTAGGTGCAGCCCTGTACCTGCTTCTCACACCATCCAGGTGAAGTTGTCTCTGAGAATGTATGAGCAAACCACTAGGAAGCAGCAGCACTCCTCAATTCTTTTATTCTCCCAGAAATGTGAATGACTAGTGGCAAGGAAGAGCAGTGTTTATTGTTCTAGCTCCCTCTTTATCCTGGATACCTCTTCTGTGGTCATGGTCAGATGGAAGTACTGGATCTTTAGCTTTGCAGGTGTCTGCAGAGCACCAGCCTCAGACACTGCAGCAGCTGAATTGTTAGGAGCCAGCCATTGTCTCTGCTCCTTACTGCCATGGCTCTGCAGAGGCTGCAGGAGGAGAAGGAACTTGAACAGCCCTTTTGTGTTGGGCCTGCCAGCCCCTGTGCAGCAGGAACAGGAGGGGAGAGACAAGCAACAGAAGTAGACCTTGCACACAGGCACTTTGATATCAGCTGCCTTGCTGATCCTGTCAGGGCTAGGATAAGATGTCTGCCTATTAGCCACCACGGTTTGCTGAACCAGGTTCCTTATTTGCAACTAATTTTGAGCACAGCTGAGCCTGGGTTTGTTGTTTGTACATTTTCACCTCACATTCAGCAGGTCTCCTCTTCCCTCCATGACTTGTTAAGAAAAACACTCCAAGGAATCTGTCTGGTTTTGCTTGTATGTGTGGTTTCTCTACACGGTGTGCTGTACCCTGGAGTGCAGCTGTTTCGTGTGTTACATGGCCTGTTCTAATCCATGCTGAGCTGTGCTTGGCAGAGAAAGAAAGCTCTAAAGAAATGCATGGGCTTTCTTGTTCAGGTAAATGAGGCAGGGTGCCTAAGCTGAGTTCTTATAGTAAGAGGACTTATTTTTATACTTCCACTCTTAGCTTCCTGTATTCCCATACTGTTTTAATGTTAAGTCTTATGCTTCCATTTAAAAGAAGGTTAATTTCCTTATGGTTCACAGGGTTTCATGTCAGGAAAATGAAAATAGATGAGAACTTGCACCTATATAAATTTAGCTGAAGTCCCAATCTTCTCCATTTCATCCTAAAATTATCTTGGCTCTGTCCTACTTATTTAAGCAATAGAGGTCCTGGACAAGAGTTTTGGTAGCAGCCAGGGGAAGCACTAAGCTTTCATGAGCCTTAGGACTAACTCAAGCTAGTGGAATCACTGGAAGTAAACAGACAGATGTCATCGTGGCTGCTTTACTAAGAGTGGCCTAATCCAGGGAGGGTAAACTGCTTTCAGGAGGCTGGCTCTGAGCTGTACACCAGTGTGCAGGCATGTCCTTTCACAGGTTAACAAAGCTGCACGTGTTCAGCCAGTCAGATGTACTGAAAGGACGTTCTGGAAGTGCAAAAGAGGACTAAAGTGAACGTTTTCTATTGCTAATCCAAACCAAAAGAAATTGCAGTACACTACTGAAGCTCTCTTAGAGACCTTGAGGTCAGAAAGGGATGGAATGTAAGTGCACAAACATGTCTGCCCTTTTCAAAAGCCCTTTAAGAGGTGAATTTGATTACAAGTCTGAGCTGCTGTCTGGTTTGTGCTTTGCAATAGTGAGTTCTGCAGAATGCCTGCATCTCCTCCTCTTCCTCTGTGATTCTTAACTTGTAAGGAGTAGGGGAGAATAAAACCACGGGGCATCATATGATTTTTTTGAATTTCCTAATGATTGGAAAAGGATAACAAAAAGTGAATCAGCTGGGTTTTTGTTTTGGTTTGGGCTTTTTTTTTCAGAAGAACTGTTAGTCACAGCAGGGGAACATGTCTTTTGTGTTTTCAGGAGATAACTCTGTCTAGGTCCTTAGTTTCTTCAAGTGAAGTATATAAAATAAAGATTGTTGATTGCAAAACATTCCTGGGTTGAAATTCAAAAGAAATTCTCTTTTTAAAAGTTCAAATTGAAGTAATTCTCCATTAAGAAGATAACCTTACACTTCTCAATGGAAAAACACACTTGAAACTGAAGCCAAAGATTTTAGTTTCAGCTTGGAAACAATAGGCTGCTTTTGTACAAAAACCATGAACTATTTTCTGTCTCAGAAGCACAGGCAGTTAGAACCCAGAAAGCAAGTGTACAAACTTGTGCTGGAGCCTGAAATCAAGAGCACAGTTATCTCCTTGCAGGTGCTTGTAGCCTTTCTGATCTCACTGCAGAGACAGAAGTGGCAACATCCTGGTGCACAAAGCAGCAGCATGGAGATGGCCACCTGAAGTCTCTGGTTGTTGAAGCTCAGACTTGCTTCCTGAAGACATGCCCTTGTCCTCTGTTGCTCAGAACAGAGCAGAGCTTTGGTCAGATGCACAGGAATGTCTGGCTGGATGCACAGTCGGGACTCAGTAGCCTTTCTCTGCACTTTATGTATCTGCAGTTGGTGGGGTGCTGAAGGAGATGGGATCTGGGGCTTGGAGGGACAGCCATGCCAGGTTCTGCAGACCACTGATACCACAGTGATGGGAAGAGGCAGCAGGTGGCAAGATAATTTTCCAAGCAGATTGAAATGATTGTTTCTGAACGGTGCTATTCATGACTCTAATTCCAGTTATATTTGCATAGTACTCAAGCACACATTCCTGCTTTGGACCCAATACTGAAGCTTTAGCCCCCTAAAGCTCTGGGAGGTTCATAGGTACCACAGCAGCACTGTTTTTGTGCAGTGTATACTGTCAGGGAAGGATAAATTGTCATACTGCAGTGCCAGTCTGTTCAGAATTGAGGAGGTCACGAGTCCAGATATTCATTTGGGACTTGTTCCTTTTGGGCTCGCAGTTATGGACAGCCGGACAGAGCCAGGCTTCCTGAGAGCAGGGTGGGAGTGCTCAGCTCTCTGAAAAGTCTGACCACATTAAAGAGGTCAACCAGGGTTATTCTTGCATGAATTTGAGGGAGAGCCAGTCTCTTCCAGTGAGTGGGTAAAGGCTTATGGACTAGGGAGGAGGGGGTGGGCAGAGTTCCTGTACAGAACAACTGCACTGACTGCCAGCAGACTCACCTCCCCCAGTGCTGAAGCACATACTGAGTAGTGTCCACATGGAGCTACCCTGCATGTCATCCAACCTTGGCTTACTTTGTTCTTCAGTGAAGATTCAGTAGGTGATGGAACCAGCTGTGCAAGTGGAGTGGAGGAGAAAATTCACACCCATGTTCCTCAGATGTGTTTGTGCTTTTCCTCCTCAGCATAAGACTGTGTAAGTCATGGAGGGTAGCATGCAACAAGTTTCCCCTCCAGAACCTTTATGTTCTTGTGCACTCCCTGTCTTTACTGCAGCTTTTACTGTATGTTCTCGTTCTTATTATTAATTTATAGCAAAATAACCATCACAATAAAAGTCATATTTAGTGTAATTTCTTTGTCTTGACATGTTTACTAGCCTTTATTCAACACTTCTCATTTAGCTGGAGTACACACAGCTCAGGCTGACATACCTTGGGCATCTCAGTTACCATTTAATAAGCGTGATGTAAGGTCTGTGAAATCAGCAAAGTAACTCCACACTAACACCACTATACCAAGATTAGAATTAAGACCTATTTCTTTCTAATGGAGTTGAAGGCTTTGACTCAGAAGTGCTTAATCTTGGATATATGCAACACCGATCCAGATTTACCATTTGACATTGTGTTATCAACAGATTTGTACTGTTTAGTGTTAGACTAAGCTGCTTAGAGCACAGATGTTGCTCTGGGCAAAATGCTACTGGTTGCTGTATTGGTATTTCCTGTTTATGAATTGCTTCACAGCAGTTGGGTACAGTCAATAAGTTGGCTTTGACGAAGACACTAAATGACCACAGCTAGCTCTCCCTCCTAAAGGCAGACAAGCTTGCATGTTTGCAGGGAATTAAACTACTGTGCTTCTGAAGGAGAACAGTACATTTTGTAAAACAGTATATCTGCTTTGTGCACATTTTGTTTTTACTGCTGAGGGATGGTGGGTTTTTAGCCTCCAAACTGGGGAAGGAATGAAAACAAAACTGCTATTTCAACCCATCAGCTAATGTCAGAGGATGCAGTGCTTTTCTCCACATCATGCTGACTGTTTTGTCAGTCAGCAGTTCCATATGATGGTTTTATTAGCACATCATGTATACCTAACCCTACCCACCCAAGCCCACTTGTACTGAAATTCTCTGCACCAGAAAAAGTTAGAGAACTAGATTTGCTGTGCAAGGCTTAGCAGCTCCACACCTTCCTGAGCTTCCAACAGCTTAGAGAATGGGCTTTGCCTCTGCTCCTGCATTCCCTCTCCTCTTTGTGGTTGCAAAATGCCACTGCCATAATTAACTTGGGTTGTATTCCTAAAAGTACCTGTACTTGTCTCTCTCTCTCCTGTTGCAGTTTGACTGCACTGCATTGCAGTGAACTCAACGTTCCCTGAATTTCAGTGGAGCTGAGTGTTCCCCCACCCAGTATGCTGTGAGCAGTCCCTAACCACAAACAGAGCTGGTCCCAGCTGGCTGGCACAGATCCAGCTGGTTTGGAGCCTCCCAGATGCCACAGAACACCTCACTGGGTTTCAGGGTTTTTGAGGCATCTCTAAAAGGCTTCAGAACTCACAGGGCTCATAAAAACTCCAGTGTATCTGCACTAATAACTTCAAGTTTAAGAGCCATGTGATGATTTTTAAGGTGCTGAGAACTTGGGAAAGTTTCAGACCAACAATGCTGAGCTTAACCTGGCTCACTGTGGTGGTTGTAATACTGATTCTACCCAATCCTCCATGTACTTTATGTACCAAGATTAGCCATGCATTTTGCAAAGTATGACAGGTAAAGTCAAAAAGAGTGACCCCTGATAAACCCCCTGAGCTTTCTGGGGCCAGGTGCATGGCGGCTGAGGTGAGCTTACCCCAAGCAGCAGCTCCATCTCCTGCCATCCACCAGCTGTGCCCCTGGGCGCTCCCAGCCAGCAGGCCACAGCCAAGCCCCAGGTCTGGAGGCCAGCAGAAAGTCCTGTCCCTAACTGAGTCTACCCTTCCTGAGCTCATGGATGACACCAAGCTGATTGGGACTGTTGCTGGGCTGGAGGGCAGGAAGGCTCTGCAGAGGGATATGGACAGGTTAGATCCATGGACTGAGACCAGCTGTATGAGGTTCAAATAAGGTGAAGTGCCAAGTTCTGCTCTTACCCCCTGCAGCACTACAGGGTGGCTGGAGAGTGGCTGGAGAGTGGCCCAGAGGAAAAGGCCCTGGGGGTGCTGGTCAATAGTGGCTGAACATGAGCCCAGGTGTGCCCAGGTGGCCAAGAAGGCCAAAGGCTCCTGGCCTGTGTCAGCAATGGTGTGGCTGGCTTACTTTGTTCTTTGGTGAAGATTCAGTGGTGATGGAACCAGCTACGCAAGTGGAGTGGAGGAGAAAAGTCACACCCATGTTCCAGGGCACCATTGTCCCTCTGTGCCCAGCAGTGGTGAGGCCACACCTGGTGTGCTGTGTGCCATTCTGGGCCCCTCAATTCGGGAAGGACATTGAGGGGCTGGAACCAGTCCAGAGAGGGGAATGGAGCTGGGGAAGGGGCTGGGGCACAAGTCCCGTGAGGAGCAGCTGAGGGAGCTGGGGGTGTTTAGCCTGGAGAAAAGGAGGCTCAGGGGGGACCTTATGGCTCTCTATGAGGTTGCGGCCAGGTAGGGGCCGGCCCTGCTCCCAGGGAACAAGGGGCAGGATGAGAGGACATCGCCTTAAGCTGTGCTGGAGGTTCAGACTGGACATTAGGATGAATTTCTTTCCAGAAAGGGTGATTAGCCATAGGAACGGGTTTCGCAGGGAGGGGGCGGAGAGCCGGTGCCGGGGCTGGGTGAGGGCAGCCCCACAGGCTCCGGCCGCCGCGCTCCCCTCACGCGGCTCCGCCCGTAGATGGCGCCGCGGCCCCGGCGATGGCGGCGCTGGGCCCGGCCCTGCCGAGGCTTTGCGAACGGGGACGGCCACGGGCAGACACCCCGCGGGGCTGCGCAGCCTTCCCAAGCCGCCTGCTGATCAAAAGCAGTTTTTCATGGGAATGCTCAGGCACACGAGTGTAATGAAAGGCATTTCCATGCCAGATTTCCATGCTCAAATCCCTAGCTGCTTCGGCTGAGGAGCTGTTGATGATGAAGTGAGGGCGTTTTTCTCCTGCTCGGAGGTGAAGGGGTGTTTGGGCTGTCCTGCCTGTTCTGCCAGGCCGGCAGATGACAGGTCTGAGCTTTAGGCAGCCCCTGGGCTCAGAGCCTCCCAGAGCAGCCCCCAAAAAACAGGACCAGCCCCAAACAAACAGGAGCAGCCCCCAAAGAGGAGCAGTCCCAGACAAGCAGGAGCAGCCCCCAAAGAGGAGCAGTCCCAGACAAGCAGGAGCAGCCCCTAAACAAACAGGAGCAGCCCCCAGAGAGGAGCAGTTCCAGACAGGCAGGATCAGCCCCAAACAAACAGGAGCAGCCCCCAAAGAGGAGCAGTCCCAGACAAACAGGATCAGACCCAGACAAACAGGAGCAGCCCCCAAAGAGGAGTAGTCCCAGACAAGCAGGACCAGCCCCAAACAAACAGGAGCAGCCCCCAAAGAGGAGCAGTCCCAGACAAACAGGATCAGCCCCAGACAAACAGGAGCAGCCCCCAAAGAGGAGCAGTCCTAGACAAGCAGGACCAGCCCCAAACAAACAGGAGCAGCCCCCAAAGAGGAGCAGTCCTAGACAAGCAGGATCAGCCCCAGACAAACAGGAGCAGCCCCCAAAGAGGAGCAGTCCCAGACAAACAGGATCAGCCCCAGACAAACAGGAGCAGCCCCCAAAGAGGAGCAGTCCCAGACAAGCAGGATCAGCCCCAGACAAACAGGAGCAGCCCCCAAAGAGGAGCAGTCCCAGACAAGCAGGACCAGCCCCAAACAAACAGGAGCAGCCCCCAAAGAGGAGCAGTCCTAGACAAGCAGGATCAGCCCCAGACAAACAGGAGCAGCCCCCAAAGAGGAGCAGTCCCAGACAAACAGGATCAGCCCCAGACAAACAGGAGCAGCCCCCAAAGAGGAGCAGTCCCAGACAAGCAGGATCAGCCCCAGACAAACAGGAGCAGCCCCCAAAGAGGAGCAGTCCCAGACAAGCAGGATCAGACCCAGACAAACAGGAGCAGCCCCCAAAGAGGAGCAGTCCCAGACAAACAGGATCAGCCCCAGACAAACAGGAGCAGCCCCCAAAGAGGAGCAGTCCCAGACAAGCAGGATCAGCCCCAGACAAACAGGAGCAGCCCCACGGTGCTGGGCAGGTGCTGGCAGGCCTTGAGCAGCCAGGCAGGGGCTGCTGGCAGAGCACAGGAGGTGAAGGAAAGCTGGTGATTGATGATTGGGGATCTGGCTTTTCCCTGCCTGTATTTAACACGGGAAGATGGGCTAGGAGCCCTGGCCTGGGATTAGGATGCTCTGGGTCAGTTTTCCCTGCTCTGTCACAGGCTGTTTGTGTGATGTTGGGAAGAGCCACTTTATGTTGTCACATCTCACTTCTCACTTCCCCAAAAGAGAGACAGCTTTGCAAAAGGAACAGACAAGTTCATGAAAAGCTGTAAAGCTTTTCCACTCTGTGCATGCACTGAGGACACAGCAATATCAGCCTGGGCTGACATTTTCGGAGGCCTTTGACATGATCATGAAAAACAACAATTAACAGTGTTTAAATTAGAAACAGCCTAGAATACAGAGGGCAAGGGCTGGCAATTCAATAACAGCACCATGTTTCTTTACACACAGAATATAGTACATGAGAGCTGGAAGAAATTTTAACCCTTCCTGATCTAAAGCAGACTCAGCTCCATCACCTTGCAGCACATATAGGAAACCCAGGATGGTCCCTGGTGCACAATCTCCCCCTGATGCAGACAGACAGGACCAGCAAGACTGAGCATTATTCCAAAGCAGGGAAGGAAAAGTAAAGAAACAGCATTGTCCTTAGACAGATGTTTTTAAAAGGAAATGCTAAATTTCAATCCATGTTTCAAGCTCACTTTGTCTATCTAGACAGGAAGAATGAATTTAGAAAGTGCCTCCCTTCAAATTCACAGCAGCATAAGCAACATCAGCATTTCACTTAGGTTGCCATCCTTCAAACTGCTGCCGAGTACAGCAGATGGAGATTCAACTGTGTCGTTCACATCAGACCATGCATGACTCTGAGTACATGAATTGATTGTCTGGAACTTGAGTCTTTACAGTGCTTTGTGTGCTTTTGCAATGACTGGCTGACAAGGAAGGGGAAAAGGGAGACACGGTTGTTCTTTAACTACCCTCAAAAATACTAAAATTTCACTACCAGAGGTGCAAGTTCAGCGTAATGCCGTGGGATGCCATGTGTCTTGTACTGAACCTGCACGTGCAGGCTGATAATGTGAGGCCTGAAGAAAACACATCTGGGAAAAAAATCCATCCCACCAGCCCAGGACAGTTTGCCTGGATCTAGAATAAATCAAAGTCCTGATTTCTCAATCAGCTGCTCAGCATCACAAACCACTTGCAATTTCTGTGTGCCTCAGTTTGTAAATGTGACTTAGCCATCTCCCAGTCCCAATAAAGTTCCTGTTCCCAGGAGCATGATGTGTGTATGGTCTTTCCAGGCTGGTTCTGGCCCTTTTTACATCTTCCTCATTAGATCTAGGCAATGCTTTCAATCTCAGATTTGGATGGCTGAGAAATAATCAGGAAAAGAGCCCTGGCTTCCTATACTCCTCCACAACTTTTCTGAAAGATGTTCAATCAACCCAGCATCATTTTTCTCCCCAAACCTTTCTTTAAAGATTATTCCCAAAGTTCACACCATAGCATCCTGCTGAGTTAAAGCAAAATTGTACGTGTACAGACCAGAAGAATCCTCTTGAGTCAATCAATAGCTATATTTCTGACTGTTTTAAAACCAATTGTTTCAGATGTCACTATTCTAAACCAGGTTTTGTCCTGATCAATAGCTCTGACAGCTGTTCAGATAACCTACCAGTGGAACTAATTGCTGATAAAGCTATGCACCTCTGCTCAGTCAGGCTAAGATGTGTTTTCCTTGTGTAATTGCAAAAGAAAACCTCACAATCAACCCATGCATGCAAAGCACAGCTACTTTCTGGGATGGGCATATTTCAGTTTAGCAGAAAAATCATACTTTGGTGCTTTCTTTGTCCTCACCACAAAAATAAAATCCAGAAATATTTCCATTATTTCAGCTCTGCCAGTGTGCTAAATTGTAGGCATGGAAATAACTGTATTGACTTGAGTGGCATGTACTGTGCATCCTGAAATTCTTGTGTTGTTGGACAGGACAACAGTTTTCTAAAAACACAAAGCTCCCAAGAATACATTAGTAATTTGTGGGGGAAGTGGAAGGAACCCTTCTGAATGCTGGGTTTGTCAGCACATGGTGCAAAAGAGGCCAAAATCTGCACCAGTATAAATAAGCAGAACACTAATGAACCCCCATGCCAGCCCACTCCCTGGTTTTACAGCTAATGAAGGCTCCCAAAGAGCCATTTTAACTTAAGGAAATGCCTGTGCCATTAACAAATCAGTTTGCTGCTCCCTTAATCAGAATTATTACCAAATGCTTCAGAAGTGACCCAATCTTGTGTTTTGCAGAGGCATCAATATCCTTCTGCATGCACAGAATCCCCCCCAGATGTTGCAGCACACTGCACCATATTTTAGTGGCACAGGGGGAAAGGGGGAAGTTGAGAGCTGTGCTAGATTGTTACAGACACTGTGGGCAGGAAGGAGAGATCTTGGTTATGATCATATTCCCGTTGCCTTGGGATTTTAGCTTTTATATTTTTCAAGTGTATAAGTTTAAAACTGTTTAAAACTGTTAACTGTCTTCACATTTTGGTCAGACAAAAAAAAATCTCTCTTGGCCTGAAGCTCAAGGACACCCTACAGCCTCAGGCACCAAGAAGTACAAACAAAAGTGAATTGGGAGGGAGAAAACTGGGGGTAAATGACTTCATTAGCTGAAGCTGTAATTGTAGAATTAACCTCTGATATGTGAATGGACCAAACTTATAATTGTCTGAAAAACTGGTGCCCATTGTCCAGCTTTGGTATAGCCTCTGGGAGGCTGTGGCTGCCCAAGGTGAACCTGTTTGAGGCCTTTAATAAACACCCACTTTATTCTCTGGGTCTTGTCTGGCCTCTGCTCTAGGGAGCCACTCCAAGGCATCATCTCAGTAAAACTGAGTAAATGAGACATGGTGGAGCAGTTCCAGGGAAGGGAAGTGTCCTGTCCCAGCACTGAAGCAACTGTGAGGTTCCAAATATTGCTGGTATAAGTACTTGCAAGAGCATTTTAGTTGAGATCTCACTGCAGATGAAAGCCTACTTTACTAAAACTGACCACATTAATATTCAGACCAGAGCAGATTAGTTTTTCTCTGGATACTTCCCAAAGGACAGCTCTCATGGGGACCTTGCCTGCATTTCCAAGCAGGAACCTTCACTCTTCTGCTGAGAATTTACCATGAATACAGCAATTTCTTTCCTCTCCTCACACTCCAGAACTGGAAACACCACTCTTCAGTACAAAGTAGACAAAGATGAGACTTGAATGCACCTATGTGAAACAGCAGAGCACTGCAAGCTGCCAGCGACTACAGCCAGCATCTCAGGAGAGGGAGCAATTTTAATCTTGCAGAGTCAGTATTAATGAGATTGCTATTTGTATAAAATAGCTCATTTACCACCCTGAATAAAACAGAGGCAGGAGCAGCCCCAAAGCTTGGTGGAGCTCCTGTCTGAGTCAGGTATGACACAGGTGAGCATGTTCAGGGAAAGCAGATACTGTCCAGAAGCTCTACAGCTGGAGCTCAAGTGCTGGCTCGAGCCCCTGACACCTGCACCTCTCAGTCATGGTTTTACAAAATATATTAATTAGTTTGAAGCCTTTCTGCATCTCACTCTCTGCAGAGGTTATATTTATATTTATATTTATATTTACATTTACATTTATATTATATATTTATGTTTATATTGTCTACCTATCCTATATGAAAATGTAGGTAGTTGGGTTAATACTGCAGAAACAAAATAATAATAATAATAATAATAATAATAATAATAATAATAATAATAATAATAATAATAATAATAATAATAATAAATGTATTAAACCAGCTGTCTATATCAAAAATCTGGTCCTATTTCTGTGACATCCAAGTCTTACAGTGACACATCATAAGCAGCACACCAAGTGCTTTACTCTGCACAGAAGTGACTGCATTGGTATGCTACAAGGTCTGCAAAACTGCAATTGCATTAGCCTTTAAATCGAGAACAACGCTTTACATTAAGTGGTACCAATTACAGAGTAAGTACTTGATGCTAAGAAAAGTGACTGTTATATTTATGTGCTTATATAACTAACAGATTGAGCGAGCTCTTGCCCTTTGCTTATCTGTTGGGCTCTTATCATTTCAGGAAATGAGAATCTACCTCCACGGGTGATCTCATAAGCCAGGAAATGCAGATTTTAAAGTTAGATTGCTGATAGGCCTCTTGGAATAGGAGCAGAGTGGAGTTCTGTCCTTGTGCTAAAGGCAGTTCTCAGACTACTGTGCCCTGCACTGAACCCCTTTTCAAGGAATCTGAAGGGGTTCTGAAGGGAATCATGAAGGGCTGAGGTTGGAAGGCATCTCTGGAGATCATCTGGTCCAATGCCCTGCTCAAAGCAGGGTCAATTAAAGCAGGTTCCTCAGGACTGTGGCCAGTCAGGTTTTGAATATTTGAAGCTGGAGACCCTACAACCTCTCTAGGTAATCCTACTTCAGGATTTAATCATCCTCACATTAAGAAAGCTGTGTCTGTGTTTAAAGAGCTCCTAAAATCAGCACCACAAGCACCTGTGCTGTGCCACTACCCTGGAGTAGCTACCTGAGCTATTGTGTTATGTCAGTGACAGTGGCATTTGTGAGGGTGGCCTTTACCAGTGCAGCAGAATCACAGCCCCAGCACAGACCGAGCTGTTTGTAACCCTGGGCCTGTTTTACTTTGTGCACTGAATGAAAACAAATGGCTTCCAGAGACAAATAATGCATTCTGGCAGTATTTTAGACCAGTGGTAGCTCAGCAGAGCTATAAAGGCCTCCAGACTATACAGAGTTCACAGATTTTAAGTACTGGTGGTCCACTCTCAAACCACCAGAGCTTCAACTCATCCCTCTTTCCAAAAGATACTGCAGGGGATGGATTGGTCTCTTGCAGAAGGGATTGAAGCAGTACAGAAGCAACTAACGATGTGAAAGCTCTTTAAGTATAACTGGGGGGTAGGGACCTTAAAATGCCACTCTGATTAACCCAGAGCAGCTCAGGGCCACTTTCCCAGGCCCTGCTCCATCACAGGAGTGTGACAAGCAACAGCACCCACTCCCTCCCCTCAGCTCTGCTACAAGACAAATCTTGTTTGTTCTGCAGCTCTTTATGACCACTGGGTATATGACTTTGATACTGAGGTTTTAAATCCTTTTTTTCCTGAAGATTATTTGAAGCAGAAAGATGGTTCAAAGAAAGAGGAAACAGAAGCTTATGTGCCTTGTTGGTTGCATGCCAAGAGTTGGGATATTCCTCTGCAGAGGCTAGCCAGTATTTGTGTTATTGTCAGCAAGTTTTCTGCAAATTGCTGTGCAACTACTCAAAGTCACAAGGCACTGAAGCACCAGGACCAACTTGGTGGTCAGGTCTGTGGCCATGGTTATGTCAGTTCTTTGGAGATGATGGGCAAGCTTTCAAAACAGAGCAAGAGTCCCTGCCTCCATGTGGTAGGTTACAATGGAAGATGTCACCAAAAGTCTGTGTTCTGTCACCATCTCCCTAAGCTGTTAAAACCAGGTGGGGCAGTGTTCTTTGTCTCTTCCATGACTCATCCCTGATACCTCCCTCCAGGGGATACCTTCTGTTCATGGGCCATCAAGTCACACTGGTAAAATTACATCATCCCCTTGTGAGATGCTCTGCCCAGGGGAAGGAACCAAGCATTCCTACTAAGATATAAGCTGAGGTTTGGGACACCACAGCCAGTCCCCACCTACTGCATTCCCAGGGAACTAGAGCTACATAACCACCACTGGACCTTCAGAGGAACACCAGACCCTTCTACAGGATCACCACTTCAACAGAATCACATCTATCCCTCCAACAGGGCTGCAGCCACCATTTAATGGGACTGCTACCACCACCCTGACCAACAGGGTGCCTGGTTGTATCCTGACTCTGTCAGTTTAAGCCAGTGTTTTCTGCCTTTGTTTTCATTTTTCTATCAAGTTGTACTGACTTGGACTCTCCCACTGGTTTGTTTTCAAACTAGTACGCTCAGCTACAGCAGGGGTTGAGAGGACCCAAAAACCATCAGGAAAGTTCTGAACACCAGTGTGACACCCACAGATCACCCCCAGCAGCAGGGCATCCTGCAGGAGTGACCTACCCCTGTTCTGGGAGGGCTGTGCTGGATGCAGGAGGCATGAGGTACAAAAGCTGCAGGTGTGCCACTGACACAGGAGGGACCTCTGGAGCTGCAGAGGTGGGCCAGGCACACACGGGCAGTTTGTGCTGTCCTGGGGGGCTCCTGAGGAAGGGACACTGTTCTCATTGGAGCTTTGACTTCACTGGGCGCAGCTTTTCCCCACAAACATAGGAGTTGTGTCAAGTTGTACAGTGATTTGTGTTGGGGTTTCAGTTTCCTGGGCTATGACATGCATCAAAGCCACAGCCAGCCATCCTGGGGCCATCAGTCAGAGCTCTGAAGCACACATAGTTTGAGATGAGACATAAGGAGATGGGAAATATCCCTGATGGCCTGTAAAACCAAAATCAAAACAGAATAATAATGAGCCCAGAGCACAGAAGAGCAAGAACAAAAGGAGACTAGAAAACAGAAATCATCAGAGCTCTCAGAAACAAAAGCACCAGGGACAAAGGCAACCAGCCTGGTGTTGGTCTGTTTGGACAGTGGTCAAGGAAATGAATCAGCCTCACAGCTCTGCATTTCACAAGGCTGGGAAAAACTTTCTTGGGCCCTTGGTAATCTCACTCAGCTTCTTCATGCTGGAAACAATCTAACCATCTCCCTCTGCTAGGTTTTTAATTCTTTGTTTTGGCTTTCCACACATGTAACTCATTAAAAATAAGAAAATACGAGGTTTGACTGTGGTGGGTGAAGGGAACAGCTGGAGTGCATGTGAAATAGCAGGTCTCTTCTGATCCAGAATGCTGCACCCCAGGAGAGCAACATAATGGGAGCTACTAATACAGTACTTTAATGATGAGAACCCCCATGAAACATCTGACTGTGTGGATTTCCATACTTTATATGCTTTGGCAATTCTTGCTTAAAATCCCACCTACAGCTCACACTGTGCTGATACGTTGGTTATAGACTGGAAAAACATAAACCTCATTTGAAATGAAAGGAAGAAAATAATTACCTTACATAACAAAGTAAATCTACACTTAAGGGGAAATCTGCTTTATTACTGGGTCCCAAATGACAAAAAATTACTAGACCAGATAGCACTGTGGTAGGTGATTAATGGTAGAGTTGCTGCTGTCCTACAATCACCTGCTGCCCAAACTGCTGAGGATCTCAAAGAAGTCAGAATGCTCTGTCCCTAGAATCCGTGACATTAATGCCAGTTTTAGAAAAAGACTACAACAAGAGATTTTCAGAAGACAAAATTACTTATCCTGTCAAGCAGAGGAACATGACTGTATCACAGGATAACTGATATAACTGACATAACTAGTATAACTTATATACTTTTAAATTCAGTCTACAAGTCCAGAGGTCCATTTGCAACTACTAATTCAACAGTCCATTATGGACAAGTTCAGTGTGTTCAGGGCAACAGCAATGAGGCAGCAGTGTCCAAAGTTGGGGCAGGCAGACCAAAACCAACTTCAATGCCAGTTCAAACAGTAAAACAGAGCAGTGGGAAGTGCCCTTTCCCCCCAGTGCTAGCCCATTCCTCATCCTAACAGGATATCAGGAACAGAAGTGGTCACCCTCTACTAACTCTATTCAATGTGATGTGTTACAACACCAAAATTAAAATACAGCTTACAATAGAAAGCAGTGTTTAGTATTTTCATTTTGCAAGAAACTCACTTATCTGTTCCTGAGGCTGGCTGGTGGACTTGGGTGTTGTTAGCCTGAGGACTTCCATGCTGATGCTCAGGAGTGCAGATCCTGCATGGGTTAGCTGCAAACAAATTTCAATCAGAGCTACTGTAGGAAATGCAAAACAGCTTTGCACCAGAATCCAGTGTGGGGAAGACTGGATCCCCCTCAGTCTGTGCAGTGGGAAAGCCCTGATGGAGTGCTTGACTAAACCATTGCCTTTCATGAGCAGCAGACACTGCCATATGTTTTCCTGAAATACAGGCCCAGAAAGCTGTGCTTCCTGGTGCCTCACTCAAAACACAGATTGGTGGATGCTGACATCCCTGCTGGGACCCAGTGGCTGCCTCTGTAGGAGTGATGATAGAGCAAAGCTATTTGGCTTATTTCCCTTGGAAGGGATTTTCTTGAACCTATTACCAGTAGGAATTTCAGTAATGACCCCTGTAAAGTGTTTACACATGCATATGACTCATTTGAGCATGAGCTATAGGATGAACCAGATTATCTTATTTTTATGGTTTGGTTGATAAGCAAGATGAAGATTTACATCCTCCATTACGTTTGCCACATGAAGTTTAAATCACCAGGCAGGACTGCATGCTGACAAACAATCAGTGAAAATTCATGCATGTCCAAAAAACAGCCCTGTGTATTTAGCCCATGCTCTGACACTGCTCCCCTATGAAATAAGTGAAGTAGAAGATCATTCACAGGATCAGTTCTGCAGAACTGCACAGCAAACATTCTCAGCTTGCAGCAGCTCTCACTGTGAGGCCAAGGCCAGCCTCACATTCCCTGAGAGGAGGGGAAGTTTGAGTGGGTCCAGCCTGGGTTTGGCAGGCTGCAGACCTTTCCCACAGTTCATACAGTGCTATTCCCAAACCCACAGTCACTCCCAGGGAAGGCAAGTTAATACAAGAAAAATTTCTTTATGATCACAGTTTTACTTTTAAAGCTTTTCAGGAAAGCTCTCAATGTCCATTATTTACATGCTTTAGAGGCTGTACTGCTGTTGCACAGCTGTCAGCAACAGAATATACCCCAAAACTGCTTTTAGTAATTCCAGTGTCAGTAGCAGCCCAAGGCAGAGTCAATTCCTGGTTCCTGGCCATAATTTGCAATGCACTGGCTTTTATCAGTGAGTCCTTTGGTGGTCTTACAGCCCACACCTGTGCCATCACCTCCACAGCAGAGTCTGAGCTGCCTCCATACATCTGGTAGAAATTTGCTTTCTTCTTGCTGCCAGGAATTGTGGGGAGAGGAGAAGTCATGTCACAAAAGAAGTTTTTTCATCTATATGTATATAGAGTAAAGCAATACAAGCAATTTCTTTCATGATAATTCAATTCATGAAAGCTCTTTATTAATCATGTTTCCAGAACATGTGATGTTGCAATAAAGGTTTTGCTATGAGTACTTTCCAAGTGAAAGGGAAAAAAAAAAGGCAGCTGTAAAATAAAACAAGTAATACTGCAAAACTTATCCAGGTGTGAGTGTTGGGCCTGAGCACATTCAGACATTGATTCCTCCCCCTGCCCTTGCTTCCTCCTCTCAGCTGTGAGGTAAGGACTTAGGAAAGGCTTTACAACCAGGGAAGAAGTAACTTTTAGGGGAAGTAAGTAATTTTTAGGGGAAAGAAAGAGGGAAAAAAACCTGGAAGAAGTTTTTTTTAAAAAAGAAAACCTCAAAACCCCAAAAGAACTGCAAAGAGGAGTCATTTGTCTGGAAGAACTGTGGCCCTAAGAGCTAAACCAGCACCTTGGGAATGATCTTTAGTTAACATCTGTCTTTTCTCCTTAGATTTTTCTGCATTTTAGAAAATATTTAAAGAAAATGACTATGTTAACATAAGAAGACTGTTACTCTGATATTTCCAGGGCAAATGGAATAAAAAAGGCCCATGAAAGACTCCTGATTTCACAGAGCAGCCCTGAGCTAAGGACTGCAGCACATGGGCCTGTGTGCTCTGCTGACATCCCTGGTTAAGAGCAATCCAGCAGAGCAGCCTGTTCAGCCAGGGGAAAACATTTCTTCCTTTATATTTCTGAGGCCCTAGCAATTAATGCTGGAACACAATGCAATTCCCACCTTGTGCTGCAGCACCTTCAGAGGCACTGGTGAGCACAGTCACCCCTATGCACCTGCAAGCTTTGGGACAGACCAGCTCTGCCCACTCCACAGGCAGCAGCAATAAATTTCATTTCAGATCTGAAATGCTCTGGGAGGTGTGCACAGAACACTGATTTATTTGGATGTAACCCCAGTGTTACGTCCAAATAAATCACTATTTAATAAATACTGATTTATATTTAATAAATAAATCAGCCCCCAGACCTGAGGCTTTTCCCAGCACCAGCTTGCTTTACACACCTGCCTGCACCATGGAATGTGTTTTTACTTGGTCTGAGTACAAAGGGAGGTGGCCAGTAGGAAGGTGTAGCTACTCTGAGACCCAATAAACAGGTATCTACAGCAATACTTTCTCTGAAGTTTAAGGAAGGGTAAATTAGTGTTAAGAACAAGATTAGGAAAATACCACTTTAATCAATACATTGTGTTCAGTAAAGTTCATAGCTCATTAGCAGTCCAATACCTACCACTAAGCCATTTCCCAGCTTCAAAGTCTCAGCTGAGTTTTCCCAGCTTTCATTTAAAAAATAAAATCTTATTTTATGTGGAGCAATCCCATGATTTGCAGGTCTCCTTCTCCCTCATCTTTATTGAAGGATTTCCAGTCAGTCACAGGCCCTATTCCAGACACCCCTTCCTGTGTCAGATCAGCTGTATCATACTCGAGGGCAAATATTTCTCTGAGCATTTCAAAGTTCAGCTGAATGGTGTGACCACACTGAAAGCACAGTCTAGCTCACCAAATGCTCCCTCCCTATCTGAGCTTCATTACTCTTCCTGTAGTTCTGCAGAGACTCCTTATTTGCTCAGGTTTACAGTGGATCAGTGGGTTGAGGTTCAGGTGTGGTCAGTGCTACTTTAATAATGCTTCAAGTAACTCTCTCAAAAGACAATTTTCCATGCCCTGGCTTGGCATTGCAATTATTTGGCATACAAAGAAGTTCTGCAGTGGGGATAATAATAAATAAATAATTTAATAATATAAATAATTTTAATAATAAAAATAATGTTATAAATAATTTTAATAATAGAAATAATTTTATTAATAAAATCCCCTTTTTACCTTGGCTCCTTGATGTGAAAGCCAGATTTCTGAACAATAATTTGCAACATTCATTTACCTTCCTTTTAAATACAAAGCAACACAGCCACTGACTGCTACTTGATGCCACACAGAGCTGTAAGTTCATCCTACTACAGAGCAGAAGCTTCCCCAGGGAGCACTGACCACCCAGGGCAATTTCCTTCACCTCCACTCATAGCAAATATTCTGCAAGTTTTCACAGCAGAAAAGCATTTCTCACATGAAAGAGGCTCAAATCTCTGTGTTAAAACACCTGGAAACCCAAAAAGAGAAAGAAGAAGTATTTTAGGAACCCATCCAGCAACCAAGGAATAATACAGTTTGAAAGTGATTCTTAGAACATGTTATTTTCCTCGCTGATGAATTTTGACTGAATCATACAAAAAGTCTCAAGAAACATTAAGAGAAAGGGCACAAACAAATCAGTAGACTGCAGGAGACATAGATGAAGGGGGTTTTAGCTTGGAGGAAGTACTTTTATCAGAACAACTGGCAGAATAGGAACACACACAGCCTTTCCTACTTTGAGTTGTGTGTGAGACAGCTTGGCCCTGCTGCTTCCTCTGTCCTTGGGTGGAATTTCCTGGTGCTCACATGCAAACCCCAGCAGTGCAGCATTAAATGGGAGGGAG
Organism: Haemorhous mexicanus; assembly: GCF_027477595.1. Taxonomy (NCBI): domain Eukaryota; kingdom Metazoa; phylum Chordata; class Aves; order Passeriformes; family Fringillidae; genus Haemorhous; species Haemorhous mexicanus. The sequence continues at coordinate 4,019,409 of NC_082350.1, forward strand.
GGGGACCAGGGCAGGCACCTAAGGGCAATACAGGAGCAGGGCCCCAGGGCTGTTAGCCCTGCTGGTTTGTTCCAGTCTGAGTGCTCACTCCAGGCTGATGTCCCGTCTTCCTCTAGGAATAATCTCTGCCTCAAAGATCTGAGTGCAATTACCAAAATCAGCACTTCCCACAGCTTCCTTCTGGAACAGGACAACAGCACTGGGAGGTAATATGTAACACAGTGTCAAGAATTCCTCTGAACAAAACCATTCCATCTGACAATGGAGGATGCATAAAGAAAGCAATGCTATAATAAATACAGTCTTCACCCTGACTTCCTATGTGCTGCAAGGATTTTCCAACCCCCTGTCCAGACAGTGGGATCAAACATGCAGCAACCAAAGCAAGCTGAGAGCCCTTAGCCTTTCCAGGCTGGAAATGTAGCCCTCGTAGCAGTTGATGCCTTGGGATTTTAGCTTTTATTTTCCATATATTTTCAATCCTGCACTTCTTTAGTTCATAACTCTAAACTCCACACTCAGTGTGAGCTGCTGCTTTCCAATTTGGGCAGACACAACAATTCCTCTCCAGGCCTGGCAATCAAGGACACCTCACTGCCTCAGGCCTGAGAGATGGAAAAGTGAGTTGGGGGGAGCAAACTGGGGGTACATGGCTTCATTACCTGAAGCTGGAATTGGAGGATGAACCCCCAATATGCAAATGGCCCAAACTTATAAAAGTATGAAATCCTGTGTCCCATGGTCCATTTTTGGGTGTAGCCCCTGGGGAGCTTTGTCTGCCCAAAATGTACCTGAAGACCCTTCAATAAATAGAACTGCTTTTTATTGCCTATTTATTTTATTTATTTATTCCCTATAAAATTCCCTATTTTATTCTCTATTTTATTTCCCTATTTATTCCCTATTTTATTCCCTATAACATTTATTCAGATTTTGTCTGGCCTCTGTTTTTAGGTAGCCCAACCAGGCATCACACTGACAGCCAGCTGAAGGCAGTCAGAAAACCAAAGTCTAATGAAATCCCTGCTCCCACCTGCTGGAGCCTCCTGCTCAGTTCATGATCCACCTCTGCCCCAGGTGTGGAGCCCACAGCACACAGGGCACAGATCTGGATCTGTCCCCAGTGCTGAGGCACCTGTGACCCAGCTCAATTCCAGGTGCCAGAACTCAGCTTCATGCTGTTCCCACTGCTTGTTGCATCCTGAGCAGCCCCCTCAGACCATGCTCTGCTCCCTCTCTGGGGTGACAAAGGGACTCTGGGTGCTTGGGGGGACACTGGATGTTGCCAGTGTGCAGTTGTTGGACACTGTGCCCTGCCTGCCCTGCCTGCAGGGGTTTGAGCACATCCCTGAGCAAGGGATGTGCTCAAACCAAGCAAAGCACTCAGGCTGCTGAGCAGGAGCCAGCCATGAGGAAAGAAACACCTCCCTGCAGTGCCAGCCAGAGGCTGGGGGGGTGGCAGGAGGCACAGCTGAGCCTGGGGGACAGTGTGACATGAGCTCTATGGCCAAGGAGTGCCATCTCCAGAAGGGAAGGTGGGGCAGGTGTGCTGTAGCCATTGTAGGTACAATCACAGCAGCCCTGTGCTGCCCCAAACATTGGCTGGGCACTGAAAGTGGCACCTCTCATTTGGCATGAAGGGGGGCTCTTTGCTGTCCTGCACCAAGGCAGTGTCCTGGGGGGTGACAGGGACCTGTTTGCTTGTTGGTTTTCCCAGCTTTTTCAGAGATGGGGTAACTGAGAGGCATTTAAAAAGATTTTATTCCATTATCAGCCTCGATGAAGGGTGAGACATAACAGATGTAAAACTCAACACCATTTTATCAGAAGCCAACCCATTTCCTGGTTACAATCCCTTATAAATATTTTTCAGCTTATTAGTTTTTGCCACACAATGCTGCTGTTACTTACAACACTAATCATTTTTATTTTTGCCCCACGTAATTTTACTACATCTTTCACAATTTTAATTTTCTAAAATATTTAGTCTTCTTACAAAGCCATATTTTAAAACTTGTTAAAACTTATTCCTAGTTCAATTTCTCTCTCAACAATATCATCTCTATTTCCTAAATCAGCACCCTTATCTCAGTATTTATACACAAATACACAAAACTATGTAAACTTTCTATTAAATTTAGAGAATTCTTTACAAATCTGTTTCTCACATTTGGTGACATGCACTGTGGCACCAAGGCAGTGTCCAAGGGGGTGACAGGGGCTGCTGTGCTGCCCTGTTGTGCACCTGGGAGACAACTGCTGGCTAAAGTGTGGGTGAGGATGGGCAGAGAAAGCCCCAGTTTAAAGACTGGTGTAATAAATAACCAACCCTCAGGTCAGGATTGAAGAGAAAGAGAGAAATGCCTCTCTGATTCTGTCTGATTGGTTTGAAAGTTTCCCTCTGCACATGCTCTTCAAAATAAAGCATTTCTGAATAGGCCTTGTGTATTCTGGGTGTGAGGGGTGGAAGAGAGGAGGGAAACCAGGTGGAAGAGAAAAATGCCTCAGCTGACAATGACTGAGAGGGAGAGAATTGCACAGTAACGTGCCATCCATCTACTGGGCAAGATTCATTATTCACAGCTCAGTCATCTGCTTCTAAATTTTAAATGTCATCTAAAGTGCCTTTTGAATTCATCAGTTTAAAAGATATTTACTAAGAAGCAAAACGTTGTGCTATTGCTCAGAGGCACTGGGGGCTGTGGGACGACAGGCAGTGTTGGCTGGTGGAGAGAGGAGCCAGCCAAGCTGGAAATCTCTCATCTGCCATCTGAGGAGGGCCTGCAGGCACAGTGCTGGCTGCCCATGGCTCCATCCCACAAGGTGCTCATCCTTTCTGGAAGGTATCTCACACAGTTTTTGTAGGCATGAGTGAAGAAGGACCATACACACCTTGTTTGCAGCCTCTGCACCATCACTGCCAGAGCCACCAGTGCCCCCAGGACACCCCCCCACACCCCCTGCCTCACAGGGCCATGGACTGATGAGCAGATTTTTACATCTGCAGGGCTCTCTTAGGCAATAATAAAATCTCAGCCACAGAATGTGGTTAGCAATAAGAAATCAGGCCTGAAAGAAGACACAGTACTGTTAGCTACCCCCAAATGGTGAGGTACCCCTTGCTGCCCCTCACACAAGCCTGGCACAGTGCCCTCAGCATGAGCACTCCCACTCTAATGTCTTCTACACCCACAGTCCTTTCTTCACTAGCAAACCCGTGCATATCCTCAGGATATTCGAGTTTTGCATTGTGTGCTAATAGCTTTGTAATGGTGCTCATCTATCACCCATTTGAAATATCCTTGCTCTGCCCACTGACCCATCTCCAGTGGCTGCACTGCTCCACAAACAAACACTGCTGAGAAGTTTCAGAGAGGCACACTTGGGAAGAAAAAGGAGTGCAGGGAAAGAAGCAAAATGAAAACTTCCTAGCCAGACCTTCACAGCCCATGCTCAGGGCCACATGGCTCAGGTGAAATCAGAGCTGACTCAGAGCTGAGATGCAATGCCTGGCTCAGAGAATAGCATCAGTTCTTTTGTGGGAATTGCATTATTCCCTTCCCATGTCCATGGAGATTGTCAAAAACAAAAAATAGCAAGAAGCTTTAAAGAAATCTGGGCATGATGAACACTGTGTTGGAGAATTGGAATTAGCATCCTAGGGATTCCTCCTCCATTTTGTCAGGCTTTCCTGTCTCTACTGAACCCATCTAAAGCACACTGGCATAAAGATAGACCCCCACAGACTTTGCATGACTCAAAACCCCCAAAATATTCTGTGGTTGAGCTTAATTTCTTCCACTATCTACAGATACAAAATTTAGGTTCTGCTTTGGCTCTGGGTCAGCATAAAAGATCCTTCCAATTTTATTTGAATCACTTCACTCATGGAATAATAGAATTATAAGGATTATAAAGCCATAATCCTCAGCACTCCATGAGATCAAAGCAGTATTGAAATATTAAGCAACACTCACAGAAGATAGGTCAGGTGTTATTATCCTCATTTTCCAGAGGAAAGATGGGAAGACATGACTTTAAAGCACAGAACTTCTTCCTAGGAGGATTTATGTTGGGAATCATGTGCCCCAGGCCAGCTGGAGGTGTCCCTCCCTCCTGAATGCTGTGCTCAGAGCCTCAGCCCTGCCTGCTCCCTCCTCACCTCCAGGGCACTGCTCCTTAGAGCTCTTCCTTCCCTGCCAGCTGCAGCACTCACCAGTGCTTCTGCCTGTGATAGATGAGTGATGCCATGGCTGGCTCTCACAATTAAAAGGCAAATATCATGGATATATGTTCAGAGAAGCTTTATAGAGTTACAGTTATGTTTTACCCCCTTGTGTTGTTCTCAGGGGGTGCCCTGGGTTTGGGGCATTTGGGAAGGTGAGATTGTTACTGTGGGAGCACCTGACCCCCAATCAGGATGTCAGGAAGTGATCTCCACCACTGGAGAGGAGTCAATGGACAGAACTTTTGGGGGGTTAAAGGGTTAAAAGGTGAAACCTCCATTGTGTGGGTGAGCACATGGTGGGAAAAATCCTCTGCTCCCAGCGCTGAAATATTTTCTCTGTTCAGTCTGCTGTTGTATTTTTGATAAGGTTTTAATAAACCTTTTACATTTTTGAAAGTGAGCAGCATTTCTCCCAAGCCTTTTTTCAATAACAACTGAAATATGAAATATCAGCATCCCAAAGCCTGCAGTCCCTTTCCCACCCACTCCCCCAGCACAAAGCTCTCCCAGCCCTGCCAAGCCCAGCTGAGCTCCGTGTGCCCGTGCCAGGAGCAGATGTGACCACACAACTGCAGCTGCCAATGCCACCAGGCAAAGGGGCCCCCAGGCCACACAGTGACCACAAACATGTCCCAGGGTGGGAGCTCAGCTGTCCTGCTGTCCCCTAGCCCCACGTTTCCCCACCAGAGCAAACCCTTTGTGTTGGGAAGGATGAAAGTTTGATAAGAGTCTCACAGATATGTGTGCTTGGCAGAAAGATTTTTGAATGTAGAATCTGATGAAGGAATAGAGATGGAAGCAAGTTTTGATACAGAAGAAAAGAATTGCTGAGCCAGCCTGACTGGATAACCAAGGAGGCCAAGGGTGTGTTAGTTAGAAGAGGCTTTTATGGCTTAGAGCAAAGGATAAACCCACCCCAAACAAGAAGATGTTTTTACCAAGCAGGAAGAGAGCACAGGCAAACAAGTCAGCCCATGTGGCAAGGAGAAAAAAGGGCTCAGAATTTTCCACTGCAAGAAAACTGGAAAACAACTTAAACTGCAATGTACTGACTGTGAGTGATTGGAGAGCAGCAACATGAATATGGTAATGACAGGAGTTATGATAGGCTAGAGATAATAATTAAGGTACAGATTGGTTCTTCTGCATTAAGATGCCCAGCAAAGAAGAGTATATAAGGCACTGTAACCAAAACCAAGGGGTGTCCAGGCCTGCCTGCAGCTGGAGCTGACAGCTGTGAGCACAGCAATGTCACCCATGACTCTGGGCTGCTGTGACATCTTGGGTACAATAAACTGCATTTTGGAGAGCTGCCTGGAGTCCCACATCCCTCATTCAGGCTCTTACACCTTTGTCACCAGTTTAATGAGTTCTGTGTGCCCAGGGCACCTGCACAGGAGCCCCATGCTGCTCAGGGGCCTCAGGTGATGCTGCTGAAGTAAACAAGTGATGATCACAAGGAGGAGGGAGAAAACAGAAGCTGGCCACGGTGCTGCACTGTGTTTACTTAAATAGCACTCTTGAATAAACAAGTTCCAGGAACCAGAGAGCAAGGACTATCCAATTTTCTGCACTGAAGTGCACAAGATCATATGCATTAAGGAAGATAAAGAAATATAGCTGAAAGCCAAATACAGGTTACAGTGGCTGGAGATCATCTTCAGGAGATGAAATATTCCTTAAATGATGAAGACAATAATTCACAAGAATGAGACTCTCCAGTGAATTATGGGAGTCCCCTTCCAGTAAGTTAGAAGAAATGCAATTCTAAGATTTAAACACACTCATCCATCACTGATTGTGCTTAAACAGATTTATGGAGATACACATATTTTACCATTTTTTATATTTTTATATGTGTAACATTTTATTTCACCTGTAGGTGATACTGGGGTGTGAAATGCACCAAAAACTTCCCTCCACCCCTCATGTATTATGAGCATGGAAAACATTTTTAAGCTCAAGGACCACTAGAGCTGACAAAACCATAAAACAAGCTACAAAGGAAGTTTGAAGTTATTGTGTTGCTTTGGGGATGAGAGGAAAGAAAGACATTGGCAGATTAGCCTTGGAGCCCTATGAAAACTTTCTGTGAGCAATCCAAGCAGCAGTCTTTTGGAGAAGTTGACACAATGGACTCCAATTGAGCAAGGTACCTAAAATCAAGTCCCTTTTTTAAAAAGCAATATTTTTTACTTAAGTGGTGAAAATTCATGTGCACAAAGTTACAAGGTCTTCCTAAAGCACTTCATTGACTAATGCACTTCTTCTTACACTGGATAAATCCCCGGCCTTAACAGTTTGCTCAGATATAAATACACATCAGATGCCCAAATATTCAGTCTTTTGACCCAAATTAAGGGCACCTTTTTGTTTTTCTAATATTTTCTCTGATTTGCCTTTTTATTTTATCCAGTGATTATAGATAATATTTAGTTTGCAAGGAAAAGGAAGGAAGGCAGCAAACCAAGCCTGGAATGGCAGCCTGGCTCCCAGTGCACAGCCATCTGTGTTGGTACCTGCACCTGCACAGGGAGTAACCCACGGTGCACCAGTGGGCAGAGATGGTTTTTCACAGGTGAGTAAGAATCTCAGAGCATGGATGTTTCTGTAATTTGAGGCTGGGGAATTGCTGGGGTAGAGAGCCCATGTCAATGTACAGAAAGCTGCCACGTGACTTTGTGCTCCATTTGACACTGGAGCTGTACTCCCTGTTTGGGCTACAGCTCTGGATTTCACTGCAGCCAGTCCAGCTGGCTGAGAAAAGAGGGGCTGCTCAGCCTCTCTCCTGCTTTGGCAGCCTCCTTTGCCCCAGGCTGTGAAGTGTGTGGTGCACGGTCCATCTCACCGAGCTCTCAGAAAATTGAAAATTAAAATGGCATTTTCTCCTGGATCAGCAGGCTGACCCCTGTGTGTGTGGTCACAGCACTGCTGGACAGGGCAGATGCAGAGCATGGAGTGGGAGGCTCAGACCACTCTTCCCCCTCGCCTGCTGCAGCCTTCTTCACATCTGATCCACCCTAACAAATGCCAAATGCCCCAGAGCAGGGAGACCTTGGTCCAGAAATCACACTCCTGACACACAAACATCAAACCTATCAGCCACTTACAGAGCTCTGAGCATATTTTTTAATATCTGGGTGCTTAAGTTCATAACCTTCATAAAATCCTTGGGGTTTCCTTTCCAGTGCAGGTGGTTTACACATGGACTCAAATATGTACTCAGCCAACTGTGGGACTGTGGGCATAGGCTCACAGCACTTTTACACCCCCACACACCCCTTAGAAAAAGCTGGCACATCTTCCAGTGCAGGCCAGTACCTCCCTCCACTCTTTCTCACCGAAGAGTTGCCCCTAAGCCATGCAAACACACATGCAACTGCACAAACTGTGCCACCAGACACATCAAAACCCTGCATCCATCAGGGCTTTCCACTGACAACCTTTACTGCTAGATGCATGCTCAGCTGGAGCTCACAATCACAAGAAGATTTGTTTAGCTGTATCTGTATTGATATTTATGGAGTTTGAGGCACATTGTAAACCAGACCAAATGTATTATTTTATTCTTTATTGAATAGTTAGTGGTAATGCAAGTTGTCAGGAGAATACATTGCCAAAAAAAAAAAAACCTCTCTTAATGTTAAATCAATGATTCATTTACTCACTTCATGATTAATTGCAAAGTATTTGGAACTCTAATGACTTTTGTGGATGCAATATCATTTAATCTAAAGGAAAAAAGATCCAATCTGCATGGCCATACTGATTTTTCTCCTATGTCAGTAAAACAAGGAACTATTTACTTCCACTGCTCCAGGTGCTAGGGAAAGCTGTCAGAATCAATATGGAAGCCTGGATGGCTCAGTATGGGAAATCCAAAGCTGTTTTTCTTTTGGAAAGGTGGATCTGTGCCCTTGATGCTGTGCAGGTTACACATGACCAAAACAATGGACTGATTCACACCAATGTGCTGGACAGAGCTGGAGTCACAGATGTTTAGCCATGTGAAAACCAGACCACAATCCAGCATGTGCCCCCAGTAGTTTGCAGACTGACATTGAGTTTAGGCACCTTTTAAGCTTAGGCTTAAGCCTAAGCTACAGCTGCTACTGTCCTCCTGTGGATGCTCATTTCCAAGGGCTGGACCAGCCCCACACAAAGCACCAGCACAGCCAGATGTGAAATTCCAGTGCCAGGGAGCCCTTCCAGATGCAGAGAGACTTCAGAAGAAAGCACCAGGCCCATGCTTTAGCTATCCCCAGGAGCACACTGACCCATCTCAGTCTCTGTCCAGCACTGCTTTGCTTTGCTTCAGTGTGTGATCCCTGTGAGCTCAGCAGGGCTGCTCCCCTGGCAGCAGCCAGCTGTGGGATAACACAGCACGCCCACTCCTGCCCAGAGCCACTCACAGGATTGTTGAGGAATACACCTGACTCCCACCTGGCACCATGTTATTATTAATGAAGGAATGGGACTATCCTTGGGCTAAAAACGATTTATTGCTCAAATAAACATCAGTCTCAGAGGCTGTGAGGTTTATGAGATCAAGCATTCAGCCACAGGTCAGAGTGGTCACAAGTTCTTTGTAACAAGGCAATATAGAACTTCCTAATCCAATGGATACCACAAAGTTTATTTTGCTTTTCTAACCTATCACCTTTACTTAATTTTACTGTACTGTGGATACTTTTGTCCAATGGGCTTTTGTCATACATACACAGAGATGCTTCTGTTATAACTCCTAAACTCTAGTTTTCTGTCACCATCATATTTTCTGAAAAATCCCTTTGCCCAGGGTTTTCTCCTGGGAAGCTGAGAAGCCTCAAAGAAAAGAAAAACAATCAGATTGTTTTCCTTTGATCAGATGCATCTCTTGCACTCAGAACATCCTGCACACCCATGCCTGTCCATACCACTTACATCAGGCAGGGCTTGCTGGGACTTTTCACTGCCTGCCCAGCTCCAGGGATGCCTCAGGTTTAGCTTTTCTATGTTTCAGGTTCTGTGCTGCTTTAGTGTGTGGGTCTGGGCTCACATCAGGGCATGGTGAGCTCTGTGCACAGAGCAGGGAGACAAAACAATTCCTGCTCCAGCTGGGCACCAAGGACAAATGATCCAGATCTCAGCCCAAGAGTACAAACCCCGTGGGCTGGAGAGAGAAAAACAAGCAGGGTGGGAGTGCCTGGGCTAAAGCTGGGCTGGGACAATGAACTGCAAGGTGCAAATGGAGCAGAGCTGATCCCAGGGAGAGACCCCGTGCCCGGCCGTGCATTTTGGGGCCATTTTGGTTCATCTTGGGTGCAGCCCTGGCTGGGCTCTGGTGCTGCCCAAGGTGCATCCATGGAGGCTTTTTAATGAATCCCTGCTTTATTCTTTAGCTCTGTCTGGTCTCTGTTCTAGGTCAGCCTTCACAAGGCACCCACCAGGGTGGATGCTGTCCTGTGTGCTGCAGGAAGCACAGCTGGGGGAGGCTGGAGGAGGCTGCCAAAGCCTCCACTGAGGTGTCAGACATTCTGCCCAGGGTACATGAGCACAGCAGACCAGATTCCTTCCCAGCCTTGCAGCCTCCTGAAGCTCTGGGGCTCTCCAGGACCCAGCTCAGAACTCTGCCTGCTGTGCTCAAACAGAATAGTCCCCCCACACATTGCAGATTGCTTCCAGAGGAAGGCATGAAATGAGCAATGTTCTGTTTATAAATAGCTCTGTCCCATGTTTGCCCACTGCCAGCCCATGCTGGCAGGTGAGAGGAGCAGCGAGTGAGGACTTCATCTGCTGCTGGAGCCCTGAGCTTGGCACTGCACCCTCTGGCAGTGTGGTGCCACTTGCAAAAAGCAACTGAAAAAATGCCAGACATCTGTGCCCTCACTGTGTGAACTAAAATGGAAAAGAACCAAATACTTTTCTTCACACTGTGATTTATAAAAAGCCCCCGTGTGATCTAAACTGACACACAAAATTACTGTCTCCTATTGATTATTTTTAACCTAATTTAGCTGACACTAATTGTACTGGACCTCTATAATTGTGCACAGCACTTGGATAGAATTATCATCAGCTTCATGGGGCTGATGCTATGCCAATATCATGTTTAACCCATGTTTCCAAGATAGTTAGGCATTCACTGTATCAGAATACAGGCATTTCCTTTTCTTGGGAGCTTAGTTTTTCCTTTCCCTTCACATTTCCTTCCACTTTAGATACACCACACACAACTGAAAGTATCACAGGTTCTCCCTGCCCACCTGGCAGCTCTTCCCCAGAGCAGAGATCCCATCAGCTTTGGTCAGCTGTCCCCCACACTCAGGTTCTGCTCCAGGCAGCCTTGACCAAGCTCACACTGAATTTTTGGTTTGGGAGGGGGCAGAATCTCTTACTCCCTGTAGCAGGTTGATGACAAAGGTCTCAGTAACTTCTGGCATGTGGCTCTGTGTGCCATTCACATTGTCTGAAATAATCCCTTGGCCCAGGATTTTTCTTCTGGGAAGCTGAGACGCCTCAGAGAAAAGGAAAACAATTCTTATCTCATTTGCTTCTCCTGTGCTGTGCTCATGTGGAATGTGTTTGGAGATTGTTCACCCACAGGTGATTGTTCCATTGCATTCTGCTGGGAGTTGTTTTCACTCTTTGGCCAACCAGGGCCAGGCTGTGTCAGGGCTCTGGAGAGAGTCAGGAGTTTTCATTATTATCTTTTTAGCATTCTGGAAGTATCCTTTCTGGATTCTTTAGTATAGTTTAGCATTCTTTAATATAAAATAGTATCATAAAGTAATAAATGAGCCTTCTGATAAGATGGAGTCCTCCTCATCATTCTCTCCCCTTGTCAGGGTTGTCTGAATTTACAACAGCACTGAGGTCTCACGTGCCTCATGATGGTACCACAAGGCAGGATAGTCAAACATAACCCAAACATTTAGGGCTTAATGAAGCAGAGTTAAACTCCATCTGGCAAGCACCAGGAGGAGAGCAGAGACCAGTGAGTCCAAGTGGAAAAGCAGCACTAAATAAATGATGGATACACTGTGCTGGAGCTGAGGGGTACAGATGGTGGTCCCAGGATGGACTCCTTGTTAGGAGCCATGCATTGCTCTAAAAGCATCAACTCATCAGAAAGCACAGAAACAGTGCTGCCCCTCTGCATTGTGGTACATTTCTAATTAGAAAGAATTCTCTTAGCTGTATCTGCTGTTTCCACAGATATTTTAGAGCTTAACTGTGCTGTTGTGAGGTCCCCAGGACGAGGTGAGAGATGAGAATTTAACTCCAAGTTCTTAGAAGGCTGATCTATTCTATTCTATTCTATTCTATTCTATTCTATTCTATTCTATTCTATTCTATTCTATTCTATTCTATTCTATTCTATTTCCTATTCCTATTCCTATTCCTATTCCTATTCCTATTCCTATTCCTATTCCTATTCTTATTCCATACTAAAACTATGCTAAAGAAAGAGAAAGGATACAGACAGAAGGCAAGACAAGAATGAATAATAAAACCTGTGACTGACCAAGTCCTGACACAGCTGGACTGGGATTGGTCATTAAATTAAAACAATTCACATGCTGGGTAAACAATTCTCCAAATCACAATCCAGAGGAGCAAAACATGGAGAAGCTGAAGCTTCCCAGCTTCCCAGGAGAAGAAATCCTGGAGCAGGGATTTTTCAGAAAACATCTCGGTGACACCTAACATGTCTCTGCCCTGTGAAGTGGAATAACAAGCACCAAGTGCTTGCCCTTACCAGCAGACCTGTGTAACCTCCAACACCTCTCCCAGCTGATTCTCCCAGTTCACCCAGCACCCTCCTCCTCTCCAGGTCCACTTCAAAGAGCTCAATCTTCTCCTTCCCCCAGCAGCTCAGACTTTCCTGTTACAGCTGTGCTCAACAAGCTGGACTGCAATGTATTTTAAGGCCCTTAACTCAATTTCTTATGCTGAGAAGTTAGCAAAATGGGGGGACTGTGAGGAAATATAGGAGGGGAAAAGTCTCTATATCAGTGATTCTTTCAACCTTGTGTGCTGGGTACTTTTTCATTCCAGTGTTTTACATGCATCTGTCTGTTGCAGTCACCCAGGAAATGCCATTTACAGGCAATGCAGTGAGGGAAACCAGTGACTGCTGCTCAGAGTGAGCATGGGCAAGCTTTATTTGGGTAGCTTGACCACTTCTCAGTGCCTGGCCTGCCATAGGAGAGCTTCTTTATTCAACATAACTCTGCACCACCAGCATATTTCTCTAGGATTCTTGCAAATAGGATCAGTTTTATTTTTAGGAAAAAAACCCCAAAAAAACCCAAAAACAAAACCACCATAAAATAAAATAAAATTAAATCACAAAAAAAAACCCACCAAAAAAAAAGAGACAAAACAAACAAGCAAACAAAACCCAAAACAAAACCCACAAAACCTCCAAGCTTTTAAATTGGTTCAATCTTAAAAATGTGAAGAAGTGAATCTTGTGCTGTGCCAGAACTTGGTGTGGGGGTCCCGAGCAAGGGCTTTGCCACCTGTGGGCATCACTACACAGGGGACTGACTGAGGGTCTCCAGGAGCACTGGAGTTCAAAGTCATCACCAGGTCACACACCAGGAGGGACAGAATGTCCAGAAAGGCAGAGCCAGGAAGAGAGAAAGATGCCCATTTACTATTACTTTTCCCCATTTAATATTAATATTTTATTTTCATTAGAGACCACTTTTTAGGACAGCATGTTATGCTTCACAGAACCCTCTAAACCCAGTTTTTAGTCCAAGTCTTTGCCATCAGAGCAGGAGATCACCTTGCCAGGGGCTGCAAAGCCTGCAGGGTGAGGCCTTTGGTGAGCTGGGGAGGGGCCACTCAAAGCCTGGGCTCCCACAAATACCTTGTTAATGAACAGTTAATTGCTTGCTACATTTAGTGAAGCTAAGATTCTGGATTAGAGCAGCAGTTCTTATGCAAAAAGTGTTATTAGCCCTCAGAAATCTGAAGTTAACAATGCATCCATCCAGCTGACCACTTCTGGACTACCTTAGCACTTTGGCAGGAGTTGTGTGTCTCCTCTTCATGAGATTCTGGCCATTAAAGGATCATTGCAGGAAAAAAAATGAAGCACAGCACATCACATCACAAAATGCAGGTTCTCACAATGCTGCATGAAACCTTGTCAGCCCCTCTGCAGTCTTGTGCAAGAGGGGAAAAAGAAAAGCCCTCACAAAGAGTGCCTGTCCAGTTCTCCTTTCTGGATTTAAAAATTGCACTCATATTTCCTTTTAATCATATTTTCTTTTAGTTTGATATTGAAGGATAGATTGTGACATAATTTCCATCCTCTGCAAAGTTGTGAAGAACCATTTCACTGGCTATGGAAACCAGCCTGTGAATATGGAAGTATTTAATGAAAATGTGACAATCTTTTTGTAAGGACAACCTCAGCTGATGCTCCTGCATTCTGGTTGGTGGAAGCAAGGCCTGCATCTGACTGCAAGAGTGATATAAAGGAACTTGAAAGAGAGCAAATAAATTAAGTGATATTTATGCTAGTATTTACTTAAGTCCTGAAGATGACTTACTCAGAATGTATTCCCATAAATTCTTTGAGAAGGTAGCAAAGATTAATTGAAATATTAAATCAATTTTACGACTATAGGGGAGAATGCAGCTCCTCCCCATTTGTCACTGTATTCAATAAAGAACTACAGCTTAAGACTTTGATTTACAAATAGTGGAGCAGAAAACCTGAACACTAGAATACTTCTGGGTGTCTCTAAATTAAAGGATCTGTGTAAAAAAAGAAGCAATTCTTATCTAGTGCTCTTAGACTGGCACTGTATGATATATGTAGAAGATGTAAACAATAAAAAGGACATACATAATGAGATTTTCAGGAACTTTCAGCCTCAGCCTGACTCTGTTCCCATCATACTTCCAGCACAAGCAGAGCTAAGTCATGCTCACCACATTTCTACAACTCCCATTTTATTTTCCTGCAGCTCATCTGCTGCCCTCTGGAATAACAGCAGCAACAGAACCCCGTGGGGACACAGCCCTCATGTAAACATACACAAGGTTTTTGGTCTTCATGCATCTACATGAAGCACAATTCCATGTTAACAGCATTTCAACTAAAAATGGAGTAGAAATTTTCATGGAGCAGGTCCAGCAGAGTTAGAAAGAAAAATGAAAATCTCTTCACTGTCTTTGGCTTAAAGCAGCTCCAACTACATTTTAAAATAATAGCTTGAGATGTAATGCATGGAGAGTGTGAGAAATGCTCCTCAGTGAGGTGATCTATCAGAGGGAAACCTTGAATGAAAAGGAGGGAAAACAATAAATCCCCAGAATAAATATTGAAAGGGGAGAAAGAAGGAAAGAGATTTCATTTTATTACATCATTTGATGCCATGAGCATGAACTGGGGAAAAGATTTATTTATTTATGTTTCCCTGAGGGTCTGGTTCTGTAAACAGATGGAAGAAGGGCTGGAAAATCCAAATTCCAAAGAGAAAAGGTCAAGGCACAACGGAGCTGTATTTTCATTCACAGTGATAGAGTGGCCATAGCTGACACTGGGCTTGATTCCTTATGGGATTTGCAGTGGTTTATGGATGGGTTATGCAAATCCCCAACCTCCTGGAAATATGCATGCAAAGGCTCAGGTTTGCTGCAAAGTGCTGCCCTGGCACAGTGGCACAGCTGCAGTTACACTGCAGATCTGGCACCTGCACTTGAAATCCCCATGTTCAGTCACCTACAGGTCTCTCAAGAGAGAAAAGAGTCCAGAATCTGGACTTTTAGATTTAAAGAAAAATATACCTGCTAATCTAACTGTTAATATAATGTTATACACAATTCTCTTTCCAGAATTGGGATGCCAGAGTGGGTCCATCCATGTTCTTTTACCTGTCCCATATTGGCTTTTCAGTTCAGAAGCTCACTGCAGCAAAATGTGATTTTGGAATGCAGACTTAGGTTTCCTTGGGCTTTCCCCAGAAGAGATGGGCACAAGGTGTGTTCAGTTAGAGCACCAGGCTCTGCTCAGGGCACAGAGCTTTTACACCTTCTGAATTTGTTGCAGCAGCACCTGGAGATGCAATCAAGCACCACACAGCCTGCTGCAGTGGAATTGTCTCTTCAGTGACACAGAGACTGCTTTGCCATTTTCCCAGCTTTGCTTTGTGTTATCCCTACTTTTAAGCCTGGTTACCTGGCATCTCCTCTATTTAAATGCTAAATTCCTTTCAGGAATCTCCCAGTTGAGTAAAATGCTAAGCAGAGCAGAGCCATGGGGTCAGCCAGCATTAGCCATGACCCTAAATGGTAAAGAGTGAGCATTCACAGTGCTGGGTTAATGTGGTGTTTGTGAGGGTGCCCAGGACCAGGTGAGAGATGAGAATCTGACTCCAAGCTCTCAGAAGGCTGATATATTATATTATATTATATTATATTATATTATATTATATTATATTATATTATATTATGTTATGTTATGTTATGTTATGTTATGTTATGTTATGTTATATTATATTATATTATATTATATTATATTATATTATATTATATTACATTACATTACATTACATTACATTACATTACATTACATTACATTACATTATATTACATCATATCATATCATATCATATTATATATTATGTTATACTAAAACTATACTAAAGAAATAGAGAAAGGACACATCAGAAGGCTAGAAAAGAATGAATAATAAAAACCCATGACTGACTCAGAGTCTGACACAGCTGGCTGTGATTGGTCATTAATTAAAAACAATTCACATGGAACCAATCCAACATTCACCTGCTGGTAAACAATGTCCAAGCCACATTCCAAAGCAGCAAACACAGGAGCAGCAATCAGATAATTATTGTTTTCATTCCTCTCTGAGGCTTCTCAGCTTCTCAGGAGAAAATCCTGGGCAAAGAGGATTTTTCAGAAAATATCATGGTGACAGGGTAATCCATGGACACTGAACCATCCCATCAGTTTTGAGGATGTTGCATGATCAGAACATAAGTACAAGGGTACATTAATTCAGTCTGTTCTGCTGTGGGCATATCTGAAGTTTCACAGTCCAAATCAAAGAGAAACAAACCATAGTGAAGATGATAATTAGCAGCTGTTTTCTCTGATCCTCTGCAATGCTACTGTGGAGTGCTTCTATCAGTAAAATAGATAAAAAGGACATATTGTATAAGAATATATAATGCTAATAGATAACACTTGATTTGTTAGATTTTTAGTCATCCTGGTGTCTCATATCAGAGGATATTTTTGGTCTCTTGGTGAGTTATTACTGATGCTCATCTTGCAGAATATGCTGGAGTTTAAACAACCTCTGCTCTCAGAGCTGCCTGTTGAATTTCTGCTATTATTTTTGTACAGAATGCTGTGTTAGGGTCCCTCACTTTAGTTACACAGCTAATAAAGCAGGCAGTTTGCCCTGGGTTAGCCCAGTGGCACACCAATGCTCTGGAAAAGGCTCCAAGGCAACCCATCACCTTCTGCTGGGCTGCCCAGGGAGGAGCTGAGTGGGCTCTGAAGGACTTGAGGAGAGCAGCAGGATGGGGCAGCTGCTCCTCTGTGCAGGGGGGAGAGAGCAGAGCCCCTGGGAACAGCCCCAGTACCTCAGAACAGCAAAAAAACATCAAGATGTGTGTATGTAAACATGCTGGAGAAGAGAACATGGATGGTGGAGCTTTGTCTGCTGCTCTCTCCTGCCCTGAGTGATGGGAACCCCAAAATGGTCACAAAATGGACACGAGGTCACAGGGTCTCTCACTTTGATCAGTTCTGTCCATTTGCACATTGGAGATAATTGTCCAATTCCAGCTTTAGCCCATGCAGTCCCATCCTTCTTGTTTTTCTGTCTTCAGCCCATGGTGTTTCTGCTCTTGGGCCTGCACATCTTGGCTCCCAGCTCCCAGCTCCCAGCTCCCTGCCTCCTCTCACATTTTCAGGGATTTTTTCAGTCCAAAGCTTAACTGCTGGGGCTTCAGGAGTTTCAAAGGCCTCCAGGCTTGGAGAGCTGCTGCCAGCCTCGTTAGGCCTTATTTATTAGGAGGGAAGTATCCAAGGGCTTGATCCAGAGCATTCTGAGTTCAATGGAAGGCTCTCAGCAACTGTGGGCTCTCTGCACTAAAAATTGAATAGTAATAAAAGGAGGAAATGGCTTTTGCTATTACTACACCAGTCACATAGACACAGATCATCTTTCACAGTGCTGTCAGGTAAAGTCAAACTACTTCTCTGGGAGATTAGGGATTGATTAAAGTCCTTGCACTCAGGGATATATATCTGTATTAATCCTGGAATTATTTGTCAAACACCCAAGATCTCTGCTTTGATTTGTGGAATATATTCTGAAAGTCAACACTTCGAATGTGTCAAGATTTTTTAAATTATTTTTATGTTTTTAAAGGAAATTTTTATGTTTTAAAGGAAGCAGGAGCTGCTTCCTTGCCCTGAAAGCAAGCGCTGCTATTTTTAACATGGCTCTCTTTTTACTTTGAAAGGTGTTGCTGATAGTAGAGAATGCAGCTGGGAAGCTGGAAAGCAGGAGCTAATACACTCTCAGACTAGTCCATAAAGCACAAGCCACTGCCTCAAACCACGAGGTTTGAGGTCTGACAGGTTAGCACTGACAGCTTCTGCTGTCCAGCCAGGAAAGTCAGGGATGATGGTGAAGCCAGCACTAAATCCACTTCTCCAGCTTCTCCCACTGCAGTGAAACAGTTGAACCTTTTTGGAGAGGCTTTTAAGATGTAGCTTTGGGTTGTATCAGAAGCACCAAAATTGAGCTTGCTGTGCCTGGAGTCCGGTATTCAGAGGGTGCTCCACACACCATTCCCCAGATCCCTGGGGATCCTGTGTGCCCTGGGCTCTGGAGCAGGGATGTTTGTGCCTTTTTGTCCTGGACTGAAAGATCTGTGTGCATTTTATTCCCATCTGTCAGAGCTGGGGCAGTTCTCTGCTGTTCATGGGGCAGTTTTTTCTTTATCTCTCCCACAGCCCATCCTCCCTCCAGGAGATCTCTGCTGTCCATGACCAGTGAGTGTCCCTGCAGGGCTGATCAAATCCCACCATCCCATGGGGAGATGCTCTGCCCAGGGGAGGAGCCAAGCATTCCTACCTGGATCCAATCTGCCCTGGGAACAGCACAGCAGCCTTTGCCCACTGCATTCCCAGAGGAGCAGCTTTCTCCTGCCCTGCATTCCCAGAGGGAGAGCAGGCCCATCTCCAGCAGCCCTGGAGCTCCAGAGGAAAACTCCCCCCTTGTGCAGGATCCCTGCTCCAGCAGAACCACAGCTGGCACTGCAGGAGGGCTGAGCCCCCCTGGGATGGGACTGTGCCACCACCCTGAGCCCCCCTGGGATGGGACTGTGCCACCAGCCTGAGCCATCCTGGGATGGGACTGTGCCACCAGCCTGAGCCCCCCTGGGATGGGACTGTGCCACCACCCTGAGCCCCCCTGGGATGGGACTGTGCCACCACCCTGAGCCCCCCTGGGATGGGACTGTGCCACCACCCTGAGCCCCCCTGGGATGGGACTGTGCCACCACCCTGAGCCCCCCTGGGATGGGGCTGTGCCACCAGCCTGAGCCCCCCTGGGATGGGACTGTGCCACCACCCTGAGCCCCCCTGGGATGGGACTGTGCCACCAGCCTGACACACAGGGGGCAGGGCCTGCTCTGACTCTGGCAGTGTTTTTGTTTGTACTATTACATTTGTATTTTTAGTTTTCCTAGTAAATAACTGTTATTCTGCCCTGGATTGCCAAGCAAATTGAATCTATTTGCCATCTGGATGGCAGCTGTCTTCTGTTCAGTGGGCAGTTTTCCTCACCTCTTCCACACCCACTCCTCCCTCCAGGGACACACCTGCTGATAACAGCTATGGAATGTCCCTGCATGGCTGATAAGAGCTACAGCATCCCATTGGGAAATGTGAGCCCAGAGGGAGGAGCCAAGCATTCCTACCTGGATATAATCTGAGATTGTGGAACACCAGCATGGCTTCTCCACTGGATTTCCCAGAGGAACAGCAGCTGCCTCTGCCCCTGGACCTTCAGAGGCAGACTGCACCTTTCTACAGGATCCCTGCTCCAGCAGAGCCACCCCTGGCACTGCAGGAGGGCTGAGCCACAATTCCAATGGGACTGCTCCCAACACCCTAACCCACAGGGTGTCAGGCTGTGCTCTGGCTCTGTCAGTGCTGTTTTAATTTACTGCATTGTTTATTTTATCTTTTTATTTTCTTTCCTAATAAAGAACTGTTACTCCTGCTCCCATATCTTTGCCTGAGTGCCCCTTAATTTCAAATTTATAACAATTCAGAGGGAGGGGGTTTGCATTTTGCATCTCAGGGAAGGCTCCTGCTTTCCTTAGCAGACCCCTGGCTTTGCAAACCAAGACATTTTCCTGTTCCCATATCTTCGCCTGAGAGCCCCTTAATTTCAAAATTATAACAGTTCAGAGGGAGGGGGTTTACTTTTTCCATTTCAGGGGTGGCTCCTGCCTTCCTTGGCTGACACCTGGCTTTGCAAACCAAGCCACTTCTGCATTGCAGCAAGCAGTGAGGAGATGCAGGGGTGCAGCTGGGCATCTCTGTGCCAGAAGGAAGCAGAGCTGGAAGGGTGTGGAATCACAGTGTGCAGACCTCTCCAAGCCCTCCCTAATAACAGAGGTCAGATTTAATTTGGCCTCAGCCTTTATCTGAGATGAGATAAAGATCCACACTATGATTATTTTTCCCAACTTGCCATGCCTGAGGGCAGTCATTCTCTCTCACAAATAACAGAAAAATGTTCTGGATAAACTGGCTGCAGCTCAGTAAATAAGTTGTGATACACGCTTTCATTTGAGAGATCCAAATTTTCTGGTTTAGCAACCCCTGGCAGAACAATCAATAACTTACACTCTGAGAGTGATGGGAAGAGGGAAACAATGAAGATAACAGAGTGTAGCAGTGCATCAGGACCTGCAGGGGCTCTGCTAACTTGCTGGGATAAGGATGTTCTGGCCTTTTGCCATTAGAAAATCAGGGCTCATTGGCAAGGCAGGAGACATTTGGGGGGAGTTTGCTGAGACAGAGAAAATCAGCAGCACACAGCTCAGCACAGCTTTCAGTCTGGTCAGAGAAAAACTCAGATCTGGAGCACCAAGTAGTGGTTAGGTTCAGCCTGACTCCAATCCAACCCTGTGCAGGAGTGAAGACAGTGTGAGCCCTTCAGAAATGATAAATTACATCCCAGATGAGAACCACAGACCAGAAAGCCCCAGCACAGGGGGAGCTGGCTGAAAAAGGAAAATTCATAGAGCCTTGTCATCAGCCACAGCTGCCCAATCTCCTCCCAGGGTTTCCAGCTTGCTGGATGAATTAGGACAGTTGTGTTTAATAAGCAGGGGAAGAAGCTCCATAGCAGCATCTCCAGCTGTTAGGTGTTCTCCAGGCTGTGGGACTGAGGCTGGGAGGATTCAGGCTCTGCTTGGGCTCAGGGTCATACTGAAGAGACTGCCAGTGAAGAGGTCAGAGGAAAGTCAAGGTGGTTTGTTTTTCATTTTGTCTCCTAAACCATAATTCATAGTAAGTTTGAAAGCAATTACTTTTAATACCTTCTCTACAATTCCACACTGGCTAATAGCCCATACAGCCTCCCAGCCAAATTCTGTGAGCTGCTGAGACCCTGCAACTCAAGCAGAAGTGATCTGGGGGCACAGACACAGAAGAATTGGTATTTATGATCTTGCCTTAAGGATCACAGCAGGGCTGAACGTGGCCTGCTGACTCAGACTGTCCAACTGTAAACTAAAGGAGAGCCTGAGGAGCAATAATGGAAAAACCAATTAGTTGATACACTAGGTAATGGACTGCCTGGAAATAACTCTTGGAATCAACTTTCTTTAAAGAAAAAAAGAAATAAATCTGGGGCAAACTGATGCCTTATTTAGACTCACCTGGAACAGAGGCAGGACAGAGTTAAAAAATAAAGCAGGGATTTATTCAAAGGATCTCCTCAATGGATCCACCTTGGGCAGCACCAGAGCCCAGCCAGGGCTGCACCCTAGATGAACCAAAATGGCCCCAAAATGGGCACGAGGTCATGGGATCTCTCACTTTGATCAGTTCTGCTCCATTTGCACCTTGCAGTTCATTGTCCCAGCCCAGCTTTAGCCCAGGCACTCCCACCCTGCTTGTTTTTCTCTCTCCAGCCCACGGGGTTTGTGCTCCTGGGCTGAGATTTGGATAATTTGTCCTTGGTGCCCAGCTGGAGCAGGAATTGTTTTGTCTCCCTGCTCTGTGCACAGAGCTCACCATGCCCTGATGTGAAGCCCAGACCCACACACTAAAGCAGCACAGAACCTGAAAAATAGAAAAGCCAAAACCTGAGGCATGAAGACCAGAAAGTTCCTAATTTCACCAGTCACTAAGTGAAAACAATATCTATGCAGAGTCTGCTCTATGAGACTGTGACCAGCAGCCCTGATGTGAACAGGGAAGGGTGAGGATGTGCAGGGAGCCTGGCTGGTGTTTGGGGGAAGCCAGTGGAGCCCCAGCCTTCCCCTGGCCCTGCTCCATCTGTGCCTGCCCACAGGAGCTCTGAGCCTGAAAACATTTCTGTCTTGCTGAAACAGATGAGATCATCAGGGAGCTTGGCTCTTGTGCATGAGCCACATTTAGGCAGGCTGATTCCCCTGAAGTTACAGAATCCTGACAGAAAACAGGGGCTTAAATTACTGAGTTCTTGTTATTTACTCAGATTAGCTACATGGTTGGCTAATGCATCTTGTGCTTTCCAGAAGGGCTGATGGCTGCTACAGAAAACAAGGAATTTTCACAAGATGTTGATAAATTATTAAACCACCAGCAACTCCACTTACTCTCAGGTTTAGAAGGCTTGAAAATTATTTCCTTCCTGATCAGTTTAAACTGCAGCAATTGTTTTTAATGAAGTGATACAACCAGAGGGCCAGAATTTTACTGAGCAGAGGGGGAATCATTCCAGCCCCTCTACACCAGGTGAAAAGCTGCTCTGTCAAGACTAAGGCTCCTTGTCAGACAAACTTTTTTTAGCAAGGCTTCTTGTGTTTATCCAAGGTGTTAGCTGCCATTGCATGTTAAAGCTGTTGTAAACTCCCTGTAACTCCCTCAATTTGTAAAAAAATTAGATGTGTGTATGTAAACATGCTGGAGAAGAGAATGTGGATGGTGGAGCTCTGTCTGCTGATCTCTCCTGCCATGAGTGATGGGAACCCAGTGCAATTCCACAGCACCAGAGTGTAATTCCACAGCTCCCTGACCTGATGCTGCTGCCACAGAGCACACTGTACAGCCAGGGAAATACCCAAAGTCAAATCAGTTTAGCAGAAAACAGAACAAGTCCTTTATCACCAACAGAAAATAAGAATCCTCTAGACTTGCCTGTTTGTTCTGGGGGAATTCAAGCCACAAATGATGGATGATTCCTTAATTGTAAGGAATTAATTAAAAATTAATTTTAAAAAATACAATACTTTTTCTTTAATTGCTTGTAAAAATTCATGGATATTGTTAAGGAGTAGAATTTTTCAGGCTGCTTTTGGACATTACTTTTACTAGGTATTACTGTATTATTAGTGCCACCAAAAAAACAGTGGTGTCTTGAAAATGGGCTGGATTCCTCTGGCCAGCAGAAGGCATCCAAGTCAAGCTGGATTGCAGAGGAGCTTTCTGCAGCACAGGAGCCTGCCTTCAGTCTTAGGCTAATGAGCTTAACTAATAATGCAGTAACTTTGCTTATGATTGCTGGCAAAACATAAATTGTCCTATAATACAATAACACCTAGTAAAAATAATGTCCAAAAGCAGCCTGAAAAATTATACTCCTTAACAATATCCATGAATTTTTACAGGCAATTAAAGAAAAAGCAATGTAACTTTTTAATAATAAATCTTTACAATTAAATAAATAATTCATTCTCTAACAGACTGGATCAGCTGTTGTTAAAGAACTTGTGAACCAGAGTGGGTTTGGGATGCTCCTGCCTGCTGCCAGTGGCCTGGGCAAGGGCCACTTATAAAGGTGAGTCCCAGCTTGCCCCAGCTCACCACACAGCTGGAACCTCTCTGCCCACCTGGCACCTGCAAGGGCAGCCAAACCCACCCCAGCCCTGCCCTACCCTGGCCAGAAGGCACTTCTCTCACCAGTGGCTTTATTTGGGTGCAGGTATCTTGAATCAGTTTCAGTGCCATTCCCTCCCTGAGAGAACCTTGGCTTCCAAGGAGAGATCCCTTGCAGTGGGATATGGCTCCAGGTGTCAGTGCTGGCCCTGGCTGTGCTGCCAGGAGCCTGGCAAGGACAGCAGGACAGTGGCCAGCTCCTTCCCCCAGCCTTGCTCACTCCCTGCCCACTGCTGCTGATGAGAAAATGGGTGTGAAGCCTGGGTCACCTGTTTTCAGCTGCAAGAATTGCTCCAAAAATGCAGGAATCTCCAAATATGCAGGAATTTCCAAATATGCAGGAATCTCCAGATACGCAGGAATTTCCAAATATGCAGGAATCTCTGTCACTACTGAGGAAGAAGACACTATCTAGACAGTTCTGTAAGGCACAGGAAACTTGATTCTGTGCAGGCTCCTTGCAAGTGTCTCACTTGTAATTGATATTTTATTGTTTGCTTTGCAGGCCTGCGTTTATCAATGACACTTTGCTGCACGAAACAGCTGGAAGGCTTCTACCTCCTTTTCCAAATCCTGGGGCAAACTGTGGTGATAAATGAGCCCTGAAACAGCATGATTTATAGCTCTGTAGCCTCAAGGTGCACTGCAGATCCTTTTGTACAAATTAGATCCTGCTTAAGTCTCCTTAAATTTTTCAGGGTGACCTCTCTTCTTCCCGTCACAATTCTTGTTATGAATCACTGAAAGTCTACCTTCCTTTTTAAAATGTTATTTTAACTAAGGGTCATCTATTTCCATTTATTTTCCCTTCAGGTTGCATTGGGTTTTAACCACTGTCAGCTCACGTGGACAGCCAATGTCTGGTCAAGGAAAACACTGCTTGTAAAGAGGAGAATGCTGTGCCCTGGTGCATCCCCAGAGACACTGATCCATGTGGTGGTGGGCTGCTCTCACTGCTCCCTCGTTTGCAGAAGCTGCCACTTAAATCCCAGCTGGACACATATTAAATCTGACTTGCCAGAATGCAGTGCCTTTGCTACCTCTGATGCCTTTTTGGCATCTAAAATACATTTTTGGTCCCTAAAAACAGAGGCCAGACAAAATCAAGGGAATAAAAAGCAGATGTGTTTATTGAAGGGCCTTCAGGTACATTTTGGGCAGATGAAGCTCCCCAGGGGCTACCCTCAAAATGAACCATGGGTGACAGGTTTTTACACTTTTATAAGTTTGTTCCATTTGCATATTGAGGGTTAATCTTCCAATTACAGCTTCAGGTAATGAAGCCATGTACCCCCAGTTTGCTGCCCCCAAATCACTTTTGTTTCCATTTCTGGAAGCCTGAGGCAGTGAGGTGTCCTTGACTGCCAGGCCTGGAGAGGAATTGTTGTGTCTGCCCAAAATGGGAAAGCAGCAGCTCACACTGTGTGTGGAGTTTAGAGTTAGACACTAAAGAACTGCAGGATGACAAATACATGAAAAGCACAAAAGCTAAAATCCCAAGGCATCTCCAGTGGTAAGGGAAGGTAACAGTGGTAATGCAGAGAGCACCTGCCCAGCTGGGGCTTTACCTGCTGTTAGTAGGCAGTTCACAGCTGCTAAATCTGTTCTAAGGCTGCTTTCATTTCCCAGGCACTTTGGGAGGACGGCTGAGTGCCAAAAGCCTCAGGTTTCCCATTTGGGACCATTTTGGTTCATCTTGGGTGCAGCTCTGGCTGGGCTCTGGTGCTGCCCAAGGTGGATCTGTTGAGGCTTTTCAATAAATCCCTGCTTTATTCTTTAGCTCTGTCCAGCCTCTGTTCTAGGTCAGCCTGCACAAGTCATCAGTCTGGTCACAAAATAGTCACAAAATGGTCATAAAATGCACGACTGGGCATGGGGTCTCTCACTTTTAGCAGTTCTGGTCCATTTGCTTATTGGAGTTAATTGTCCAATTATAACTTTAGCTTATGAAGTCCCATCCTGCTTGTTTTTCTCTCTCCAGCCCGCGGGGTTTGTGCTCCTGGGCTGAGATTTGGATCATTTGTCCTTGGTGCCCAGCTGGAGCAGGAATTGTTTTGTCTCCCTGCTCTGTGCACAGAGCTCACCATCCCCTGATGTGAAGCCCAGACCCACACACTAAAGCAGCACAGAACATGAAAAATAGAAAAGCCAAAACCTGAGGCATCACCAACATAGTAATTCTTTTGTCACAGACAACTGTCCCCATAACCAAGAGTTCTACAGACTGTCCCAAGCCCTGAGTGGTTTGTTAGCTGCATTGTGCAGGTGGTTCAGAGTATGTCACAACATGTCCTGATAGCCTGCTCTACTCCCCTGGACCCAAATGTGCCCTCTGCCCACACCCAGCTCTTTCCATGGCCACCCTTCTCAGGGGGTCTCCTCCCCAGGCTGAGGAACCTGAGCAGCTTCAGTCTAAATGGTTTTCTGGTCTGGGATTGCCCATCATGAGTCTGCTGAAACCTTGTGACTGTTAGGAAGTGCTAAATCTCTCAAAAGTAGAAAAAGTGGGGTTACACAACAGAGTCCCTGCTGAATCCCTGTGGGATATTCCAGAGGAAAAGGTGGAGAGGGAGATGAAAGAGAAACAAGGTTTTTGAGGCTGCCAGTTCCCCAGTTTCTGTGTGAGGCTGAAGATGGCAAATAGAAGTTTGGCTGATACCGTTTGTACAAGTTCTGTGCATTTAATGCAAAGCTGGCTCTGCAACTCAGGACCTCTGGCCATGGGATGTGGGAAAAAGAAGGTGATGAGTGAAACAGCCCAGTGAAATCAGGAGCCACCTTGTCAGCAGGGCTTGGGCACTCAGCAAGAAGGAGGCTGAAGGATGCTGTCATGTCTGTTTTAAAGGAAGATCCACAAGTCTTGGCTGTTGTAAACCTAAAGGATGCTCAGTGATGTCAGGATTTGGCCCATGGGAAAAAAATGTGATGCTTTCAGATCTTTCAAAAATGCAGAGAATCTCAGTTAATGAGAATTAGACATTCCATAGTGAGATGTAAAGCTTGGAGACTCCTAACTAGAACAAGCACAGATGGAGCACATGATGGCAACTACAGACTTTAGGGGGAACTCACCAGAGTTCTCAGACCTTTGAGACACACATGTAACACTCTGAAAACAGATTTTGAGGTAGAGGAAAAAATTGTTGAAGAGTCATTGAGCTTGGTGTCCTTATAAAATTCTCCTAGCACTGTATGCTTTGCTTTTCTCACATGAGAAGTGTTTGGTTTCTTTCCCATAAGCCAAGTTTATTACTGATGAGTAGCAGAAGCAGAGGGCTTATTCCAAATTTAAATCAGAGCAATCCCATTAGCAGGTGTTTAGCAGGACACTGGTGAGTTATGGGCAGCAGCAGTGCATGACTGTGCTGTGGCACTCCTGAAGATAAGGTGTTGAACTGCAACATACCACTGGCATTAGAATAATAACATTATCAGGAAAGATAGATGGGAAGCACTTGGATGCAGTGGCCAAATTCTCATCTAATTTCCACTGGGTACCCATGGTGCAAGTCATGATAAATGCTGCAGGCCTGCATTTCCCAAGGGAAGATTCTGGCCCAGCTCTGCAGACAGCTCAGAAGAGTGAATCCTCTAAGAGGAGGGAAGGGCATCCTTCTTTCCATGGTGCTGTTCCCATGTCCTTCTCAGACTAGAAAGTAAAGAGACAAGTAAATGATGGACCCTTTCAGTGGATAATAGGTGAAATAAATCATACAGTGTTCTAGGCCATAAATATACAATCAGGGAATTTTGAATATTTAGCATTTTTGCCAGCAGTCTGCAACACATTCTTATGACAGCATAAAATCTTCAACAGAGAGAGAGGAACGTGGTATTTATAGATGGATGAGAACAACATCCAAAAAATGCTGCTGCTGAGTCTTACTGTATGACAAAAAGGCTTTTTAAAAATGATGATGATGGTGATGATGATGATGATGATAGGATAAAATCTTCAACAGATAGAGAGGAAAGGGGTATTTCTAGAAGGATAAGAACAACATCCAGTTGAACCTACCTATTTGGTTAGTTATTTGCTTTAGAAATAATACCATTTTGATGACTGGGGTGACATGGAATCTTTGATGGCTTGGAATTAGGGTGGCTCTTCTCTTGGCACATTGCTACCAGTGCCATGGCTGCTGGGTGTGCAGTGACAGGCAGCTTTAGCCCCTTCAGGAGCTTGGGAGGATGTGCTGTGTCTAATGAGTTCCTGTTCTCTGGAGGGGGCTGAACTCCAGTGTGATCTTGACCCTTCCCGTTCCTGTTCTTTATTTTATGCTTTGTGTTCAAGTCCAAGCCAGTTTGCATCCTGAGAGAAATTTCCAGAGCTCCACAGCATGTTACAGAGTCCTTTTTCCATTTAATTCTGCTGTAAAGAGAATACAGAGTGTGTGTGCCAAGTGTAGAGCTGTTCTCCAAAGCCAGCCCTTCCAACTTTGGACTTCACATCCTCTGTCTCCCT
Source organism: Haemorhous mexicanus (assembly GCF_027477595.1). Lineage (NCBI taxonomy): Eukaryota > Metazoa > Chordata > Aves > Passeriformes > Fringillidae > Haemorhous > Haemorhous mexicanus. Next base: position 4,047,251 of record NC_082350.1, read on the forward strand.
CCCCCTATGACACAAACTCATGCCTGCAGCCTCCCAGAGCCAGCAGGGTTAAAATCTGGTGCTCTGTGGTAAATATTTGGCAACCAGCAGTGACTGCAGGGTGAGTTCTGCCTCAGCTCTGCCCTCCTGGAATAATGCACTGCCACGAAACCTTTCCTGAGATTAATGCCTGGACATGCTCCTCGGGGAAGCAAGAGTCAGAATACAAAAATACAAAGCAGGGAGAGCTCCAAGGTCTCCTTTTGTCTTAGGGTATTTTTGCAAAAAAAAAAAAAAAAAAAAAAGAAAAGAACTGTCAGAATGAATTTCTTGGGTAGTTACATGCACATCACACAGACATTCACTCCAGCCCAGTGCAATTTGGCATGAGTTAAATGTACCATTAAAGCAAAGCCTTAGCTAAAAAGCTCCTCAGTAACTCTCCACCCTTGAAAAGCATTTACCAAACCCATATTATGGTCTTGATTGCCTTTACTGTGTTTTCTGTGGTGTTTTTTTTTCCTTTCAGCTGATTGGAATTCTGAGATGTAACAAAACCTCCTTTGGAGTGTGACCTTGAGAGTCGAGCTCTTGTATGCTATAAATAATGGAAAATTAGCTATATAGGCTAAAACAGTGAGCAAAGTATTTTATATGATTTTCAAGGGCTGTAAGCTCAAGAAGAGCTGATGTCTATCAGAGTGTTATATAAATAGTCTTGTAATGAGGAAGAGCATATAAGATCCAAGATAGATTTCTGCTTTTTAATGAGATGGGAGAATATATTACTTCAGAATTTAAAGGCTATTTTTCTTTTTGAAATTCAGATCTGGCTTTATGAATATTTTATTTTAAAAATCCAGATGATGGTAATAAGTTTTCTAATGCTAAGACATTTCTCTTTGACATGTAAGTATATTGTTGACAAGCCTAATTTTTCCAGAAAAATCACTTTAATGTTACTAATATTCATTTTAAAACTAAATTCAATCTCAGCCCATCCTCCAGTTTTTCCAGTACTGAAGCTTTCTGCCACTGTGAGGAGTTACAGTAGAAATTACTAATAGCTCTAAAAGAATAATTGTTCCTACAGGCTCTGCTGGAAACTTGTCACAAGGATAACCTTGCACCAGACCTGTATTTTTGAAATAAGCTTGCATCTGACTTGGCACTGGAGTTTCTGCAAAGAGGAAACACTAATTCATTTAAAAGGTACCCTCAAATCTGTTCCATGACTGAGATAACATTTTATTGCATTGTCGAGTAAGTTTTGCACTGTAAACTTGCTAGAGCAGTAAGTTTTACTGCTTCATTGGAATTTCATTTCAAAAGGATTTCTCTGGTTAGAGCCTGATCAATAGCTGCATTTTGCAGAATGTGAAGATTTCCTTTTTATTTGGAAATAGGAGAAATTGCCTCAAGATTAATTTCAGCTGCAGGGGAAGGAGGATGTTGGAACACAGAGGCACAGGATCAGCACCAGCCCCTGTTTTGCCAGATGTGAGAGAAGGAACATATTGAAGATATTGAAGATATTGAAGATATTTCCCCACTCCACTGATACATTGTGGGTAGATCAGTAAAAACGTTCTCAACTGAGAGATGCACAGCTCAAAAATGATTGAGGACAGACTCAAGCACAGTGACACACACATAATCAGCCATTTTTCAGGATGTTCTTCCCCAGGAAGCCAGACTCTCAATCCTGTGATTTTGCTAAAAGCTGGAACATCTTTTCAAAGCAAGTTAGAAGTCCCAGTTTTCATTTCAATATGCTGTCTCACCAAGTGCCCACACAAAGTAAATGTGATGTTTTGTTTCAGGTCAAATATTTCATCATGGATAATTTGCTTGGTCCCCTTTAAAAATGTCAATGTCATAAGGGAAAAAGAATAATGAAAATTTATCTGAAAATAATTAGCCCTTTTCCTAAACAAATAGGAAAAAACCCCAGATGTTCTAATTGCTAAGCTGTTATTTTCCAACTCTGGTTCTGGCCAGAGGCATCCTGGAATCAAAACTCACACCCTATCCCCCATTGATCCACTGATTTATTATTATTATATTGGAAAATATAATATATTATATTATATTATTATTATTATGGAAAATTGCTTTTTTGTAAGCCTCTCTTTCCTCATCTAAGAAAGAGAGAGGATGTGATAAATCCTTGTGCAAAGCCTTGTAAGTGCTGTTGATGAGTCTTACTATATGACAAAAAGGCATTATTATTATTATTATTATTATTATTATTATTATTATTATTATTATTATTATTATTATTTCCATATAGTATTTTCTGCTTTTTCAGCCATTCACTACAAGACATGGCATTTTAGGCTATTTACCCACATTCTGGAGAAGCTGTAGAGGTCCTCTCTCCAAAACCACAGAGATTAAAAACTCCTTCAGAAATCTTGGATTTATGTGATAAAACAACTCTGCTGCATTGCACATGAGCACCATCAACAATACAGAAGGGAAGTTAAAAAAAACTGTATTTTTAGGCTTTCAGCGTTGCTAACTAGACAAATTTGAGGTATAAATTACATTCTGTATGCCTGAAAATCTTCCCAGAGGACAATCCCAGATTTTCCCTGTTCCCCATGGGAAGCAGGGTGTGGTCCTCTCCCTCTGGAGATGTGACACAGGGACTGTGCTCTCCTTCTCAAGGATGTTTTACTGCCCCTCAGGAAAATCAGCTTTGGGCCCATCCCTGCAGGGCTGACCTGCTCCACGAGGCAGCTCCAAAGCTTTTCTGTCTGGCCTTTCTGTCAGCCTTGCCTTAAGTCAGCTCATTAATGCTTCTCATAGGGAAAAAGTGCTGTATAACCTCTGTTCCAAGTCTGCTGTTCTTTCATTTCCACTCGTGCTCCTGGTACTATCATCTGGTAGGAATTATCTGCAACAAATTAAGAATTTATGTACTTGAGGAATATGTTGGCTGGAAGCTCATTGGGGGAGGCATTTCCATGGCTTTTTGAATGGGGGCTTTTTCATTAAACTTTTTCATTTCACCTAAAGATTGAAAAATGTATGAAACAGCTTCTCTGGGGAAGGAGAAATTTCTAACTCTTTAATAAGTGCTATTTATCAAAGACAGACAATGTGAGCTGCCTGCCAGATGTAGAGTGCATGGTCTGGAAATTCTTGTGTATGAGCTGCCTCAAGGCTTGGATCCTCATTGCTCTGTGTGCTACACTCTCTTCCCACTGACACCCACTGAGGAAGCTGCTCACTCACACAAACACTGCCAAGGCCACCCCTTCCCTGCCCTCCCCAAAGCAGCCACGGTGTCCCCATTCCATGAGGAATGGCAATTCCATGAGGAATGGCAATTCCATGAAGACTGGCAATTTCATGAGCCCGTGGTAGAGGGGAAACCAATGGCACTCAGTGGAAGGACACCATGTGCCAGATGACCATTGATGCCTTAGGAATTTTAGCTTTTCTGTTTTCCATGTATTTGTAATCCTGCAGTTCTTTAGTGTCTAACCCTAAACTCCACACTCAGTGTGAGCTGCTGCTTTCCCATTTTGGGCAGACACAACAATTCCTCTCCAGGCCTGGCAGTCAAGGACACCTCACTGCCTCAGGCTTCCAGAAATGTAAAATAAAAGTGATTTGGGGGGAGCAGACTTGGGGTACATGACTTCATTACCTGAATCTGTAATTGTCAGATGAACCCCCAATATGCAAATGGCCCAAACTTATAAAAGTGTAAAAACCTTTGACACATTATCTACTTTTGGGTGTAGCCCCTGGGGATCTTTGTTTGCCCAAAATGTACCTGAAGGCCCTTCAATAAGTAGAACTGCTTTTTATTCTCTTGATTTTGTCTGGCCTCTGTTTTTAGGTACCAAAAAGATATTTTAGATGCCAAAAAAGCATCAGAGATACCAAAGATACTGCATTCTGGCAAGTCAGAAAGTCAGATATAATATGTGCCCAGAGATGGAAACAAAAGTGAGCTGGGGGGAGCAGACTTGGGGTACATGACTTCATTACCTGAAGCTGTAATTGGAAGATGAACCCCCAATATGCAAATGGCCCAAACTTTTAAAAGTGTAAAAACCTTTGACCCATCATCTATTTTTGGGGGTAGCCCCTGGGGGGATTTGTCTGCCCAAAATGTACCTGAAGGCCCTTCAATAAATACATCTGCTTTTTATTCCCTTGATTTTGTCTGTCTCTGTTATTAGGTAGCCCAAAAAGGCATCACCATGATTAAAAATCACAAACATAAGCACACTGGATTGAGTCAACACTGGTTTCAAACCTAGTTTTCATTTAAATTTTCATTTCTACTGGCTTTAGAAATCTGTTTATATCTTTACAGCAGATCTATTTATAGAGTTGACTTACAGTAGAGGAATGTAACTTTTCAGTACCTAGCCATGGTAAATATTTGTATAGCTCACTTATAATCAAATGGATCCATAAAAGTTTCATTATATTTTGAGAGTCAAGGTCTCACTGTAATGGAAAGCTCCTTCCATGACTATTACAGTCTAATCAGATTACCTATCTAATCCCTCTAATTTATCAAGTGCATCAGAATTATCTGCACCATACAGGAGCTCTTAGTCATTTCTGAGTTTTTTGGGGGGAGTATTTCTGCCTGCTCTTCCCCAGTTCTTTATTTACTGAGACACAGAAAGAGCACTGGCTCTGTACAAATCTCTGACACCCACTGAAAGAGACTATGAGGCAGAATCACTCTTAAGCATCAGTGTCTTTCTAGACATTAAAGTTGGAAAATGGAACAATTAGTTTTGCATTAGCTAGTCACACTGACAAATTCCCTCTGCACCCTCTTCCTGTCATGCCAAAATGAATCATCAGCACCTTATTAAGGTGCCCAGGCTATTCCATAACAGTAATAAAGTGTAAATGTATCCCAATTATTCATTTAATGACTTCATGAATATTCAGTAGTAAGAAGCAGTAGCTGAGCTCACTACAGTAGGTTATTAAGGACACATGCTGCATATCCCTTATTATTTCTGAGATGTCTTAAGGTTTATTTTATTCAGATCTGTCCAGTGTTCATAAATGATAATTCACTGGGACAGCACCAATTCTGTGCCAGGCACCAATCCATACAGTTTTAGTCCTCTCATTTACATATTTCCTGGGAGAGGGTCTAATCTGATAATACAGCCAGATTTCAGGGAAAATCCAATTTGTGTTTAAGCAGTGGATCATGGACCAGAATGATGTGAAGTTGGATGTTCACAGTGTTTTTCACCTGGATATCCAAAGCAGCAGGTACCAAACACTTCTTTACTCCAACGCGTGGGGCAGGGTCAAGTTTTGAAGAAAGAGCTGGCACAAAAATGCTCAGAAATTCAGTTAACAGAGAAAACTGCTGCTATGAAAGAGAATGCTCCTCTTTAGGAATGCTTGCCAGTGCAGGTGTGCACAGTGACTGCACACTGATGCATGTGCATGCATTGCTGTCAGTCTGCAGTGCTTGGAGCTGCACTTTGCCCTGTGCCTGGCTGTCCTTGAGAGCAAAACCTTCTCCACATCTCCACCAGCACCTCTGGAAACCCCTCTATCAGTGATATTTTTGCCTGACATCCATGAGAAATGATGAGGAGGACTGTATTATCAAAAGGCTAATTAATTACTTTATTATACTGTATTATTCTATACTATATTACATTACATCTAAACTGAATCTGCCCAAGCACCCAACTCAACTCAACTGCCCAGAGTCTTGTGGCTGTCAGCCCACAGTCCCCACACACACACCTGGATCCAACTGGTCAGTGAATCAGAACACTCACACCAGAATCCAGTCACCAATTCCCTTCAGGTGAACAATCTTCCACAGTGCATCCCACTTGTGAACAACAAGAGGAGCAGTAAGAATATTTTTTCCTTTCTCTGAGGTTCAGAGAATGTGAATCCCAGAAAATCCTTGGGAAGTTGTGCCTTGCTTTTCTCTGTGAAGAGAAATGTGGCTACAGCCCTCTGGCCAGAGACCCCTGGCAGTGTCAGGAGAGATTCTCCTCCTTGCACAAGGCTCACAGAGGAGGGCTGGACAGCCCTGATAAGCTCACAGCCACAAGGACACATTTCTGTTCAAAGAGCTGGCTAGTGCCCAGAGCAAATCTCTGGTGGGTGAGTGAGCAGCTGATCTCCTGACAGAAAATGGAATTGCCAGGCTGGGAGGAGACAGCAGAGAGAGCAGATTTTGACAGAGCAGACCCCTTCTCTTCACTAAAGGGTCTACTGCTCTTGTAGAAACCTGAACGCAACCCCAAATGTGCACAGAAGGAAATGGGAGCAGGGAGGACACATCCTAGTATGCTTGAAGGATAAGGATCAACTCCTGATGGATCTGGGTGAGGAGGAAACAGAGACAAGGCTTCACTCACAGCACCTGCATTGTTTAAAACACTAAAGGGAACAGCTTCGTGTGTTCTGCTCAGCCTGTGGCTCATTTTCTTCAGAACAGCAAACTTGTGACCATGTGATCTGAAGGTAGCCTTAGGAAGGAAAGGAGCCAGTTTCTGCAAATTTGGCTAGAGACTGTTTGAACCTAAAATTAAACTGAAGGCTTCAAGAGCAAGAGTGCTTGTGCACTGGGCAGTCCTGGAGAGCTGAAAAGCCCAGGGTCTCACAGGTGTAGCAAAGCTCAGTTGTTTGCCACCAAGTCAGCCACACTACACAGAGAATGCAAAGATGAAGAAACATTTATAAGCTGATTTATGGTTATTTATTGTGGAGTGATAGAATCAAAAAAATAGTGCAGAGGGTAGTCTCGCCCCTGAGGAGCTGCAGCTGTGCTGGTCACCTAAGATTAGGAACAGGCCTGCCCTTAATGGGCCACAGCTGCATCCAATAATGAGTGCCACAAGAGAGTTGGACTTTGTTGGTTGTGTTGTGAAGAGAGGTGGAGTTTGCTGGCTGTGAAGGAGTCAGTGCTGTGAGGAGCTGCCCATGAGAAATCACTGAGAAGGTATGAGACTTTTGAGTATGGGACTTTTTAAATATGATGACAACAATTTATTAGTTTGACTTTGTCAGTCCTACAGATACACAAAAAGTAATGCTTCTGTAATGCTCCTTCCAAACACATAAATTGTCAGCCTGTGAAATTGATGCTGGTTTTGGACGGGTTGTCCTTGGGTTTCTATTTTCTGGTTAACTGGAGAAAATGTTATTTTTACTAGGCATGCTCCCATGAGGATGCCTGAGAGTCTTTGAAAGCAAGGAGCAACAGGCTCTGGATGCATCATTTGACTGCATTAGCTTTTATGAAATAATCTTGTAACTTGAGACATGCCAAGGAAGACTTCAAAGAAAATATTTATTTTTAACTTAACTAGATCAGTGAAAAAGGCTTTCCCTACCCCAGCCACATATTCAAAGCACATAAAATTCAATTTCTGCTTTCCTTCTCTTCATTGGAAGTGATTTCCTTTGCTTTAGGCCTCTGTGCTGAGGAATGACCCCAACAAAAGAGCCCTAGTATACTTTGGTGGCAGTCTAATTCCATCAAGGTTGCATTGATAGTGATTCCATCATTCTCTTCCTTGTGCAGACCTCCTGGGGCTCTTTTGTTGAGGGGGAAAATGTTAATTACACTGTGGGAATCATCATGACATCACCACTGTGAATGGGTTCAAAATGAGAAACTAAACTTTAGGGCCATGTCTTTGCAACATGGATGTTGTGTATCCACAAATGGGGTTTGGTTTTCTGGGATTTATGTTGCACAGAGATCAATGACAGCCTTGGGATGGAAGGAAGCTGGAAAATCTGCTGTAGGCATTTAGGTGCTTAACTGCCATTGTCTTGTTATGCAAATCCAGCTCTGAGGAGTGAATCATCCTACCTAAATTTAGCCATGTAAAAGCAAGCACTTAGTCTAAGTAGTTCTTTAGGTTTATGATATTGTCAGAGAAGGATAATTCAAGAATCTGATGGCTTTTCCTGTTGGAGGCATTAGTGTTCCAGTGAAGAAGACATTTTCATGTTAATTCTTTTATGTAAATGCATGAATAAATGTATGTGCGCATATATATTTTTATATGTTTTAAGCACAAAATCTATGTTTTACTTAGGGATTTTTACTTAGTTTTAATTAGAGATGTGCAAAAAAAAGCAGGATTAAATCTTGAGAAAGTCATCTGCTTGCTTGGATGCCATGATACACTGGCATTCAAGAAGCTGCTCATTTCTAACCATCCTGTTCATGACATCTTTCTATTTTAAAATGATTATGAAGACTGAAAGATTCTGTTCTCTGAGGATGTGCTCTAGTTTTTCGGTAGTTAGGATGTTTGTCATGAGCAAGCTTAAAAGTCAAAGGGTTTAGGTTTTACTGAAAATACTTTATGCTCCTATAAGCTTTCCCTGTAATTTATGTGCAAGTGGCTCCAAACACACAGCTGAGGATGTCGTCTGGGAATAGACTGAAATGTTATTTCTGGGATATTGCATCAATGACTTCAGCCTTGACCTACGGGAAAAGGGATGAAGAAAGAGCATGATAAAAGCTATCACTGTGATCAGTTTGGAGACTCTGCTCCTACCAGAGATATTTCTTATCTTTCTGTGCCGTTGCAACCAAGTCCTGTTTGCTCCCCAATATATTTGTGCACAACACCAAGCAACAGCGTGAGGAGCATAATTCAAATGAAACATTTCCTAATTACTGCTCCATCCCAGTAATAAATATGTATAGCTGGCTTTTGTGCACACACAGATGCCCTGGGAAAAGGCTGGGATGTAGAAGTCACTAAATTTACCCCCAAAATTTTACACAAATAGTTTTTCAACCTCATTGCAAACCATAGAAGTGCCTTAAATGTATCCTGCAGGAAATGATGGGGCAGAATTGTTCCAGCAGAACCTCCTGGACCTGGTGCTGATGACAAGACCAGAAACACAGAATCCATTCTCCTATTAGGCTTCTGTTTGTCACAGAAAGATATTAATAGTTTAGATGTATTTATTACTGAGCTGTTGTCTTAGAATGGAAATTGGGGTGAGTATTCTATTTAGCATCTGTCAGAGCTGGGGCAGTTCTCTGCTGTTCATGGGGCAGTTTTTTCTTTATCCCTCCCACAGCCAGCCCTCCCTCCAGGAGATCTCTGCTGTCCATGGCCACTGAGTGTCCCTGCAGGGCTGATCAAATTCCATCATCCCATGGAGAGATGCTCCGCCCAGAGGAGGAGCCAAGCATTCCTACCTGGATCCAATCTGCCCTGGGAACAGCACAGCAGCCTTTGCTCACTGCATTCCCAGAGGAGCAGCTTTCTCCTGCCCTGCATTCCCAGATGGAGAGCAGGCCCATCTCCAGCAGCCCTGGAGCTGCAGAGGAAAACTCCCCCCTTGTGCAGGATCCCTGCTCCAGCAGAACCACAGCTGGCACTGCAGGAGGGCTGAGCCCCCCTGGGATGGGACTGTGCCACCACCCTGAGCCCCCCTGGGATGGGGCTGTGCCACCACCCTGAGCCCCCCTGGGATGGGGCTGTGCCACCACCCTGAGCCCCCCTGGGATGGGGCTGTGCCACCACCCTGAGCCCCCCTGGGATGGGACTGTGCCACCACCCTGAGCCCCCCTGGGATGGGACTGTGCCACAACCCTGACACACAGGGGCTCAGGGCATGGTCTGACTTTGGCAGTGGTTTATTTTCTTTATTTGTACTATTACATTTGTATTTTTAGTTTTCCTAGTAAATAACTGTGATTCCTTCTCCCATATCTACCTGAGAGCCCCTTAATTTCAAAATTATTACAATTCAGAGGGAGGGGTTTACATTTTCCATTTCAGGGTAGGGTCCTGCCTTCCTCAGCAGACACCTGGCTGTTCAAACCATGACAGCCTTGCAACACGGGGAGGGTGTGTGCCACAGAACCAGCCCTGCCTGGAGCAGATTCTCTGCACAGAAACTGCTGGGGAGAGGGGGGATCTGCTGGCACAGCCTCTGCCAAGGACAAGAGAAGGAACTCTCAGCCTCACTGAGTGACAGAGCACTCTGGAATTAACATCCAAGGGAACTTAGCCATGAGAAGAAACCTAGTGCACATTAGTTAGCCCCCCAAAACTCAGTGGAAGTACTCGTGTATTTAATGGGAAACCAAACGAGTTTTTAGGTATTTTGCTGGTTTGAAGGAATTTCTGGAACTACAATTCAGAGAAGCCTCTAATCTTTCTCAGAGCCTCTTTGTCGCAAAATAAAGACAAGCTACTCTTTGGATTTTCTGTTTTCCCCAGATTTTTTTGCCTCTCATATCCATTCTGTCACTGCTTGGCTGAGACCTCTGCTGCTGACCCAGAGAGTTGGTCTGAGAGCTCCCCCCTCCCACTGAGATCTGTCTCCAAGGGATTTCTTGTCTCTGGGCTGGGGGAAAACCGGTCTGAATGGGATGGGGAGTTGGGTAAGAACTTATTTCACAAGATTATTTATCTCTCCTTCTGTCTCAGCAGAGCCCTGTGCTCAATTTCCCCATGAGGAGCTGGAACAAACTATGGAGCACGTGTCCTCTGCTGTGGGGCTTGGAACAGAGCACAGGGATCAAGGAAATTCCCTCTCTCTAAGACATTCTGATGCTTGGAGGTACAATGTTGAGGCTGCACTACAGAGCTGGCAGAAGAAGAGTCCTACCCAACTAACTCCACAAAAAGATCCCATTTTCTAGGTGAACATGCAATGTTTTGTGTCTCTCCAGTTTTGCTTCCATCTGTGGAAAATGCTGCACTATTGAAAGGTGACACATAAAGGCAAAATGGAATTATTAGTCTTTATTCCCGGGCCAAGCCCAGAATGACCTCAGTGAACATGGGATGCTTATAAAGAAAACAACAGATGTGATAACAGCCAGACAATTCAGAGCGTTGGTGTTCAGGGGCCTGAGGCCCAAAATGGCCAACGTCCTGCTGGAATTCCGCATTGTGCAGGATGCCTCCCAGACCCCAGCTACCACCTGTGCCAACTTGGTCTACTTTGACAGTGCCAAGTGCCTCCTGCAAAGTGACACCAGGAACCTGAGCTGGAGAGTTTTGTTTCCTGGGGAAAAAGCCTGAAGAGTTGTTCAGGGGCCTGAGGCCCGGAGTGGCCGGCTGCCTGCTGGAATTCTGCATTGCACAGGATGCCTCCCAGACCCAAGGTGGCACCACCCAAACCTTGGGCTGGTTTGACAGTGCCAAGTGCCTCCAGAATACTGACACCAGGAACCTGGGATGGTGAGTTTTGTTTCCTGGGGAAAACACACAAACGTTGGTTCAGGGGCCTGAGGCCCAAAATGGCCAACGCCCTGCTGGAATTCCGCATTGTGCAGGATGCCTCCCCGACCCCAGCTACCACCTGTGCCAACTTGGTCTACTTTGACACTGCCAAGTGCTTCCTGCAAAGTGACACCAGGAACCTGGGCAGGTGAGTTTTGTTTCCCTGGAAAAATGTTTTACAGTATTTCAGGGGCCTGAGGCCCAAAATGGCCATCTGCATGCTGGAATTTCACGTTGTGCAGGATGCCTCCCATTTCCCAGCTGCCACCAGTGCCAACTCGAGCTGCTTTGACAGTGCCAAGTGCCTCCTGCTATCTTCCATCAGGAACCTGGGTGGGTGAATTTTGTTTCCCAGTGAAAAGGGCCAGCCTTGATGTTCATGGGTCTGTGGTCCGGAGTGGCCGGCTGCCTGCTGACATTCCTCATTGTGCAGGATGCCTCCTGGACCCAAGCTGGCACCAGTGACAACTCGAGCTTGTTTGACAGTGCCAAGTGCCTGGTTGGATCCTGACAGAGCTGCAGGGATGTACCAGCTCCCCTCACTGAGACCTACTGATGAAAGAACATGGTGCTTCACAGCAGGGCTTTTTAATCACTGTCACCATCTTCTCTGTGTTGGCTCCAAGGAACAGAGCAAGCCCTCCTTATAAATAACCCACACAGGGCAGTTCAAAATACTGTAGATGAAAGATCTTTAGCCACACTAACATCCTTTAGTGCCACAGAAACCTGCCCAGAGCTCACCCAGGAGATTCAAGGTTCTTTGCATCAGAACTCCCTACAAAACCTCAGCATTTCCCACCAACCTCTGCAGGCAAATATCACGAAATTTAAAACTGGAAATGCTGTAAATATGATGTGCTTCTCCATACCAGCTTTAGGACACATGCTGTGGCCACATGGGTGTCAAATTTTGGAAGATAGGTCATAGAAAATTAAAAAAATCTAATTATTAGAGTGAGCTAGGAGCACTGTAGTGCACAAGAAAGTAAAACCCAGCTCTGTCTGAGACTCAAGGCACCCAGGCAGGAGTTCCTTCAGGTATTACAGCAAGTTTCAAAAAAATCCATCATCACAAACAGTTTTAATTATTTCTAGCCAAATGCCTGTAACCTTGGCAAAAAACAATTATTGAGCAGGCTATTGATCTAGTCACTACATAAATACACTTATGTCATCAGTAAGCTAGAATCCTCCTGGGTATAAAACCAAAATCTTAAGGATGACTAGTTATCTGACATATGATTTTAATTAGGATTTATTGATTAAGGGTTTTTAAAAACAAATGGACTTTCTTGATAAAATCCTTGCACAGGATTTTCTGCAATGTTAAATAATGTCTGTCTTGCTATATAACAACCTGTGACCCACATCCTAATTACATTACTATGGAAATTTGCTTTTTATTTCAGCAGAAGAATGCAGGCAGCGTTCATTCCAAACACCATGAAAGCTGAATGCAGAGGGAGAAGGCCTCAGCCATCAGAACCCACAGGGGGTTGTTCTCAGTGCCTGGTCCTTGCCTGCTAACCAGGGGTGCTGCAGTCAGGTGAAAAAGAGTGAAAGGAAGGAGAAGAAAAGCACAAGAAGTTCTTAAATGCTCGTTCTTCCACGAGCTGGACATGAGATCAACCATAACATCTCCTTGGACCTACCAGAGTTTATTGCCTGCCTAAGGACTCTCCAGAAAGTCCCAGCATTCCCAGGAGGTGCAGCTGAAGGTCCCAGGCTGGTCATGTCTGTGGGCTGAGGTCAGTCTGGGATTGATTTTCCATTCTCAAGGTCAACCTGAGCCCTTGAGCAGACTCATTTCAGCCCTGGTGCTGCTGTGGATGACAAAAACACCTCTGGGTCCTGCAGGTGGCAAGGACAACTGCCCAAGGAGGAGAAGCTCCATCAGAAGAAGTTCCATTGTATAATTTATTCATAATATATAATTGTAATACAATACAATTATAACATCAATATATTAATATAATATAGTAGTATAATATATAATATACAACAATATTTTTAACAATAATAATGATAATAATAATGATAAAAATAAAAACAACAATAACAACAATGCAACAAGAAAATATAGTAGTAGTAATAATAATAATAATAATAATAATAATAATAATAATTCCTCCTACTGTAAACTGTAACCACCACATTTGTGCAGCTAAGAACCTGTCCCTCTTCACCATCAGCTGAGGCAATTTTCCACACCCCAGATGAAAACCACAGCATCCCTCCCCTGCTCTCCCTTCCCCACTTCCTGAGCAGCACATAACATGATATACAAAGTGCTCTCCCCATCTAAGAAACAGATTGTTAATTTGTTGGTGTTCCATTAAAGATTTATCCCCTGAGGAGGAGATTTTTTCTTTAAAAGTAACCATTTGTGTAATAATCTTTTATCCACCCCAGTCAGGAAGAATCAGCATTTCCTGAGATGCCTGTGGGAAGCCTCATGACTCTGCCTCCCAGGTAAAGCTAATCCTGTTTCTTTGTGTCACACAAAAAGCACATGAACACCCAAATCTCTCTGCAGCTCTATTAGAACCATTTAGTCCAGAAAATGTCATTGACATTTGATTTTTTTGGAAGTATTTAAGGAAAGAGGGGGAAAAAAAAAAAGAACAAAACTCCAAACCCCTCCAGAAGTCTCCTGATGCTTGAGTGACATAAATATTCACTAGACCATAGGAGACTGCAGTCTAGTTTGTTTAAATTCAATTATATCATTGTCTGCAGCAGAATGACAGGGGACTAATAAAATGCAGGGCATACCTGGATGAGGGAGAAGAGGAGCTGGCTGGCTCCCTGGCAGGGCTCTGAGCATGAAATGGGCTCTGTGAAGCTGAGCCCTTGCCTGATTACTGTGCCTTCATCAAGTGTGACCCCACTAAATGTCTAAATGTCACCAGGAGAGAGTGAAAACTTCACTGCTGTCACTTTAATTTCCTTCCCACTGGGTAATTATAAATGAGACTGTAGGCTGGTTTATTGTCTTTTTCTCAGTTCAGCTGAAAGTGTGTAAACATTCCTGACAGGCTCTCACAGGGGTGGCTCCCTCCCCCTGCACGGGGGAGCAGAAATGTGGAGCAGCATCAGAGCAGGGCAGTGACCTGACTGCAGCTCCAGAGAGGATCAGCCAGCTGGCTGAAAGCAGCAATGTCTCTTCAGTGTGAAGTCAAAACTGCTTTAAAACCAGAAAAATTATTTTCTTTCAGAACACACCAGAAGCTTTGATCTCTCCCCCAGCAGAGAAAACCCAATAAATTTCACTTCCAGGCCAATTTTTCAATTCTGAAGATGAAAGTACATCCCAAGACTTATCTGAGACCTGATGTCTGGATGTCAAAATCTGGGACAGGTCCAGCAGAAGAGCAGCTCCAATGCTTGATGGAAGTCAGTCAGTCCAAGGGTGGGTTTGGGATTTTGAGAGGTTTGGCCCAGCTGGGAGGGGACAGCCAGCACAGCCCTCCCTGGGGTCACAGAGCCCCCAGAGCAGCAGCCCTGGCCCCACCCAGCAGGGTGTGGGGACCACCAAGGCTCTGTCCCAAGCTGCACAGCCCCCAGGAGAGTCCCTGATGGGGATGCACACCTAGGGAACTGAGGAAGAGGTTTTACAGTGATTTCTGTGAGCCAGAGAGAAGTTTGAGAAGAGGATCCACGTTTACCCCTGAAAGAATTTCCTACCAAGGTCACTGACATAGAAACCAAGAAAGAAAGGAGGATAAACAAGAGAAAGCTGCAGCTGCCTGTTCCAGTGAGCACTTGGTTTGTCTCTCCTGCCCAATGAGTGAAGTGTGAACTGATGAGCTCTGTAAGAATGGATAAAAAGCATGCATGCTGGAATAAAACCAGTTTGAATCCTTCTGAAAATGGAGTGTGTTGCTCTGTATTGTCTCTGCCTCAACTACAACACAGAACAAGCCCAGTTTAGACAAACCTGTGCTTTCAAGCTCAAGCTCTGTTTCATGGAACAGCTCCCATCTCTGGCCCTTCCCACTCCAACCTGCAGGCAGGAAGGGTCACCTAAAGTCCCAGCAGTGACACTGGGACCTCCAAAATAAACAATCTGAGAGTAGCAGGGGCAATTCCCAGCCTGGCCCAGAGCTTGCTGCCTTTCCAGGAGACCACAGTGATCGCTGGCAGCTGCAGGGTTTAAAAATGACATTTACCCTGGTCATGTCTGTAATAGCTCCTTAACTGCTGGCAACTGGTGTTTGGGTGCCTGGATGCTTTTCTCTCCAACAGGTTTGCCCTTTTAAACAATTTATATCTGTTTGCTTCAGAGAGAAAACAAACAGCGAGTGATAATGCTAGGGAATGTTTGCTAATTCCCCACACCAATGAAATACACCTTTGATTGGTGTTGGCTTCCAAACCAGTACATAAACCAGCAGCTACCTTATTTATTAGCTCTGAAAAGGAGCTGAGCATCAAAACACAATGATTATTCTATTCATTCTCCAGAGCTGGCTGCTGTGCAGGTGCTGAAAGATATTAAACACACTCCTGAACAAGAAACAGGAATGGGATTGGGAAGGAGTGGCCCCAAACCCAGCCCTACCAGACTAAATTTACCCCCAAAAATTTACACAAATGGTTTTTCAACCTCATTGCAAACCACAGAAGCTGCCTCAAATGTATCCTGCAGGAAATGATGGGGCAGAATTGTTCCAGCAGAACCCCCTGGACCTGGTGCTGATGACAAGAGCAGAGACACAGAATCCATTCTCCTATTTGGCTTCTGTTTGTCACAGAAAGCTATGAAAACTATGAAGTTATGATTGTCTTGCAGAGAAAACCCAAATGGCAGGTGTCATCCCAGTTAAAAACCACTGAGCAGTGTGATTTTTGGTTCAAGAAGTGGAGAGAAGAGGCAAAAAAAAAAAGAGTCAGCTGAGAAACATGAGCCATGACAAATGGAGAGTGGGGCAACAGCCCTGCCAAGGCAGCAGAGCAGTCCTGAGACACCCCTGCAGTGATTCTGCTGCTGGGACAGGAGGAGGAAACCTTGCTCTGGCTTAAAGGGGCTGTGAGACTCCTGTCCTGGCTCCTGTCCTGGTGTGCATCCACAGGGTGCAGAAGGGACAACCCCTGCTCCCCCTGCAATCACCACCTTCATCATCACCTACCCCAAAATGAACCAGACTGGCACAGGTGGCCACAGTGTGTTACATTTAAAGCAGAGAACAGGCAAAAAAAAAAAAAACCAAAAAACCAAAGATATTTTTTTTAACTTGGTTCTGAATTAAGAACAGAATAGCTCTTTGATTATTGCTAGTGCTAGGATTTCTATTCCAATGATTTCCCACAGCTCTGTTATGGGCAAGAGGCAGGAGGGAGAAAAAGGAAAAAAAAGATAATAATAATAACAACAAAAAAAAGCCAGCACAGGCTGTTCTAGTCATTTCAAAGCACGAGGTAATCAGATGGCCATCTTTCTGAACAGGTGGGATTGGTGAGAGGAAACCAAATGTCTTTACTTTTCCTTTTTAAATGGTAGGATATAAAACTGTATCCTTTGTTGCATACAGGTGCTCCATCCCCCCTGCTTTAAATCACATATTTATGCTTCTTTCCAAACAGCTAAGGGACCAAGCCTTACAATAAAAATCTGGACAGTCAGAGTGATTAATACACAAGGTTCCACAGGCTTTGGCACAGAACATTTGCATTACAAAAAGCTATAAAAAATAAAAATTTAGTTTTCTCTGAAGTACCAGCGCATCTTTGTTGCAAACCCTTTTTTTTTTTTGTCCCCTCAGCAGTCTTTCTAAAAGTTACACATCACCTTTACCACTTTTTCTCTCTGTTAGTCTCTAGGTTGAACTAGAGGCTCAGACAGAGAGATTTTAATAGGAGTGAGACAGCAGGAAGATGCCCATGCAAAATCCAGAGGAAGTTTGATGCTGTATGTAAATAATGAGCTTTCTTCTCTTTTAGACTGCAGTAGAGAGAATATTACAGGATGTCTGCTCCCATTTTGAATGGGTAAGTGTGAGGATTATGGACTGCCATCCCTCCCTGCCCAGGGGAGAGCACAGCCTGTGCCCAGGTGCTGTGGAGAACATTCAAATCACACAGAAGCCACAACCAGCCCTATGTGAGCTGCAATTCTGGTCAACCTTTGATTTTTAGATTTACAAGAATGCTGCCAAGTTATAATCAGGCAATGGGACTGACAGCAGTGCTGGCATTGTCACAAAGGTGTGTTAGTGTTCAGTTTCCTGAGGGAAACAGGCTGGGTGGGGGGCACAGTGCTGGGCTGGGGGCTGTGACTTCCCCAGTGGATTAATCCAGTGGCTGCAGCCCTTTGCCTGGGCTGTGAGGACATGCTCCCAGCCCCCAAACAACAGGATTTTGCAGAAAAGGTGGGACTTGGTGGGTAAATGGTACCTGAGGAGGGAGATGTTCCTGCAGATGTCCCCACATGGATGAGGGGTGACACAGCCCCTTGCTCTCTGTGGCCCTGCTGCTCTCACACAGGGCTGATGGACACTGCACAAGACCTGCAGGGATGCTTAGTCTCAGCTTTTATCCCCCCTTTTTTGTTAAAGTACAAATTAAACACCAAAGCCCACTTTGATGTTGGGTGAACTTTCCCTTTGTTTAATGATCTGTGAGTTTAACTGCTTGCTAACCAAGAGCAGCACTACTATTTAAATTTACAGCTGCCAACCAAACTGGCCTTAATAACAACCTGCCATGGGCCTCCCTCCCTCCCATCAGAGCTGCTCCTTACCAAGAGCACACTTCCATCAGGTTGGCTAAAAATAACAAACAGAGCTCACAGCCTGTTTTCTAAAAGCAGAGATGAATTTAGAATATATGAAATTTCCATCTGTCTGCTCTCACCTCCCTCACTTTGTACATACCTCACATATTTCCTGCTGGTGGCTGTAGAACATGCGTTGCACCACAGGTGGGAAGGACAGGGAGTCCAGTCTATTCCTTAAAAATGGCACAGCCTGGTCAGAATTGCTTCTTGCCAAAGCCAAAGCTGAGCCTGAAGTGCTCCCACACTGACCCCCACACGCCCAGCCAGACTGTGCATGGAAGTTAATTAAATTCCACCACCACAAAAATTCAGGGTTAAGGTACATTTCCATCACTCTCTGATGTTAACTTAATAGGAATGTGCTTCATTGCAAGAAAAGGTGAAAAAAGGCTTGAATTCTGAGCCCTGGTTTTTGATGTTACCCACGCTTTTAGTGTTACCAGCATGATTTAAAGAACCCACAAGGTGCCAGCTGTGCCAACAGGTGCTATAAACACTGCACAAAAGATGTCTTTTCAGAGCTGTTGGGAGGTTTGCCATGCTCTAATCAAACTGGTTCTTTATTCCTTTAGAAAAGTTCAGCTTTCCCCTAACCTCAAATTACAAAATTTCTGCAGCAGCCTGCAGAGGCTTTTAAAATAAAATTGTACATTTGGATAGAGAAGGAGGAGATAGAGGAGGGAACCATTTCCATGGCATAGCTTGGCCTTAAAAACTTATTGAATGTTTTGGTTAGGCCAGAATAGTGGGGTTTTTCTTGTTGTAAAAAGAACAGGTAAAAGGGTGAAGTTCTGGTTTTGTCAAGCTCAGAGAGCAGTTCGCCACCAGGATTCAGAGGGGCAGGCACTCTGTCCAGCCCTGGATCTTTTCAGAGAAATCTCTGCATGAAGTTTAGTTACTGAGAGAAAGCAAAAGGTTTTTTGGGTGTCCACCCCCATCCCAAGGCTTTAAGACATTCTCAAGCAGAGAGAAAAAGCCTGTCCCATGCCTGCAGGCTCAGCTCAGTAACAGGACAGGTTTCAGAGCTCTGTTCCCCTTCACAGGCACCCTGCACTGGCTGCTGGCTGGAAATGATGCCACTGATGCCCTGTGCAGGCTGACCTAGAACAGAGGCTGGACAGGGATAAAGAATAAAGCAGGGATTTATTCAAAGGATCTCCTTGGGCAGCACCAGAGCCCAGCCAGGGCTGCACCCAGGATGAACCAAAATGGCCCCAAAATGCACGGCCGGGCACGGGGTCTCTCCCTGGGATCAGCTCTGCTCCATTTGCACCTTGCAGTTCATTGTCCCAGCCCAGCTTTAGCCCAGGCACTCCCACCCTGCTTGTTTTTCTCTCTCCAGCCCACGGGGTTTGTGCTCCTGGGCTGAGATTTGGATCATTTGTCCTTGGTGCCCAGCTGGAGCAGGAATTGTTTTGTCTCCCTGCTCTGTGCACAGAGCTCACCATCCCCTGATGTGAGCCCAGACCCACACACTAAAGCAGCACAGAATGTGAAAAATATAAAAGCCAAAACCTGAGGCATCACCACCAAATGGCTTGGGCTTTCCCAAGCTGCTGGATTTGGTAAATGGAGCTGGAAGGCCTCCCTGACCACCCTGGCACACCACTGGCTGTGCTCCATCCCTATCCTTGCCTGCCAGGTTTCCTGAAGAGAGCTTTCAGCACTGCTCACAAACACCATTACTGTAGCTCAACCTCCTTTCTGTTTTTTTGGCTCCCTCTCCCAGCAAAGTCTTACTTGTACTATTTAAATGTGTGACTTACAAAACCTAAAACCAGGAATACTGGTTCAAATATTGCTCCATGTTCTGCCATGTGGTCCAAAGGAGCTTCCTGAAAACCTGAGATGCTGCAGAATCCCTGAGTGGGTCAGGTTGGCAGGGACCACAGTGGGTCACCTGGTCCCACCTCCCTCTTTTAACACCTTCTCCAAAGATCTGCCTGCCAGCTGCTTGCAGCCCTAATCCTGTCAGTGCCCTTAGCTAACAGCACAGCTCACTGAAGCCATCCAGCACATCCTTCTCCATGCTGGATTAAACTCCTGAGGGAGCCCCTGGAGCATTAAAGCCTGTGAGGAACTGGCTCATGTGCAGTCAGAATCCTGTTTATTTTCAGGCTGTTGCACCTGGACAATAAACCTCTGTTTACCCCAATTTGCCCCCTGTTCTGAGCTCAGCACCTGGTGCTCAGAGGTGTCACTTGGTCTTTGAAGTTCTTGCAATGAACTTTCTCACGCTCTTTTCTCTAAATAATTATTGGTTTATATTCTTTTCTGAAAGAGGAGAAATTTGATGGACTGCTGGTTTGTCCAGTTAAAACAATGCTTGCTTATTTTGGATAAAAGACCTGCTTGTGAGCCTTAAACACAATGCACACAGCTCCATTATTAAACTTTGAACTCCCTAATATCTCACTAGATAAACTTTTCTGCAGCTTAGGGAGTTATTCTAGCCAAGCATTAATACACAGACCATTGTTCTATTTGTCCTTACTTTTCTACTTACATAATTTCTCTGCTGACCAATCTCATGGCTACTGCTGAGCTCTAATCACAGTTCTGCTGTCTCTGAGGCTGCCTTCTGCAGCTTTCCTAAAACCCTCTGATTTTATGGATTCCCACAATTCCTCCTCTAAAAAGAAACCTTTAAAACAGTGTCATTTATTAACTCCTTTGAGTTTCATAGCTTAACTCTAATTTTATAAATTCCCACACTTTGCAAGATCAGAGGTCTCATCAGCTCATGGTTTTCTCCCTTGTTTCACCACACAGTGTAATAAAGTCTCTTCTCACTGTTCTCTCTCTCACTTCATTTAATCACATTTCAGTCTCATGTGCCAATGACTTTTCCTCTTCCACTGGCACCTTTATATGGGTATAACTGCATCCACATGGGAGATGGCCCTGGGAAAATTACCACCTAAAAAATCAACCTCTCCCCTTCCCTGCTGATCCATACTAGTCCAAAACTGGAAATAAAATCATTCCACACATAACTCAAATGTGGGCTTCCCTCTGATTTCCCCTTGAAATTGTAAAGCATTCAGATATTTTGTGCTTGTTTTTGTCTAGAAAAAAAAAAAGGACAAGGGTGTCTTTTCACCCAGATGAGCATTCACTTCATAGATTACTTGAGTTCAAAATGAGATTTAAAATAGCTCTCAGCTGTATAACCTACATAAAATTCTCCCATCTCATGCTCAAGGAAGGGAAATATCCTGCTAGAGCAGTTTCACAATTTTATTCAAAGGACTCTAAAATGCATTTTTCAGCTTTCCAGAAGTACATTTTGCTGCTGCTGCTTTCCAAGACTCAATGCAATTACTTGTTAATAAAATCATGGTTTAATATGCTGGCAGAAAAATTGATACCACTTCCATTCTCTGCCTTAAAACAAATGAAAAGCAGGAAGGAATTGAGCTGTCTCATTTCTGAAATGGGAAGCAGATATTTTTTAAAGTTCAGATCATTACCAAGCGTAATATTCACATAACAAATTTAACTGACCTTGTGCTATTACTTCTCTGGAGTTAACTTTGTGAGAAATGTATTACAAAACCTAACAAGAGGAATACTGCTTCAAATTCTCTGCCCTGCTCACCAACCAAAGTGAAAAATATCTCTAGTGTGTCATTATGTGTGCAAACCCAGGGCACCACAGGGAATATTCCTCTGTCTGCTCTGGGGTGCCCTGACCCCCAGGGCAGCACTGACTCTGACCCTCATCCATGGAGAAAGTTCCCCAGACTCCAAGATAGACTGGAACCCACAAAAGTGTGCAATAGATGATAGAGAGCAGTGTGGGTGTGTCACTGGGTGAGAAATTGAGGGTGTGGGATTTTTAGGATGTTGTGGATGGAAGCAAGCTGGAGGCACAGGGTGCTGTCCTGGGTTTCTTCTTCATGCTTCTTCTTCCTCCTTCTCCATGGGTTTGGGTGGCATTTTGTAATTGGGCAGAGAAGTCTGCACTGGGGGCTCTGTGGGATCAGTTTTTGGGGTAAAAGGGAAAATAATCCAGGTGTCAGCTCTTCATGGGATAGTTTAGTCTTAAAAGCCCTTGTGCCAAGAGATTGTTGGGCATTTTGTGCCTCCTGATGAAAAGGTGCAGAACTCCCAGCAGTGAGACTGTTTTACTGATAAGAAATAATAAACACCTGAGTCCCAACATGAACCCACTGTCTGGAGTGCCTTCAATCCAGAGCCAGAGAAACCAATAATTATGGGCCCAATTTGTGTGGCAAAAGGAAGCTGTTCCCACTGCAGGAATTCCCACTGTGGAATCAGAAACCTTGGACCACTGGAGCTGACTCCAGCTGGTGCCTTGGAGTGGCTCCCTAGAGCAGAGGTCAGACAAGATCCAGAGAATAAAGTGGGTGTTTATTAAAGGCCTTCAAACAATTTCACCTTGGGCAGTCACAGCCTCCCAGAGGCTACACCCAAGCTGCACCATGGACACCAGTTTTTCAGACAATTATAAGTTTGGTCCATTCACATATCAGGGGTTAATCCTCCAATTACAGCTTCAGCTAATTAAGTTATTTACTCCAAGTTTGCCCCCCCAACTCACTTTTGTTTATACTTTTTGGGGCCTGAGGCTGTAGGGTGTCCTTGAGCTTCATGCCTAGAGGAATTGTTTTATCTGAATAAAACAGTAGCTGACAGGCTATGGAGTTCAGAGTTCTACACTAAAGCAGTACAGGTTCTGAAAATACAAAAGTTAAACCCCAAGACATCCCAGGCACTGCAGGCCCTGAAGCAGCTGCACTGTCCCTGTCCCCCAGCAGGGATGCTGAGGCTGTGCTCCAGCTCTGTGCACACCCTCTTATCTGCACCCCATGGGATTGAGCAGCGAATCAGCAGAAAGTCACCTGTCCCCTGTGGCTGTCAGGGACAAAGAGCCAGGGAGGCAGAGCTGGGCACTCTGCTTTTGCCACCTTTTCAGTCCCCAGGGCATCAGGCCTAATGACCCAAAACAAAACCCAGTCCAGGCTGACCTGCAGCTGTTCAGTGCAGCCACTCAGCTGCAGTTATGCCATCAAACTGAGACAAAGCTGTTCACTTGGATGCAGCACCTGCCTTTCCCTTGGAATAGGGAGAGCTGGGTTCAGTGCTTCTGCTTCAGGGAACAGGAGGACACATGTACCAGAATGTTCCCTAGACAGCCCCAGATTTGTGTCTTGCAGCGGGGAGAGGTGAGGCTCTCCTCACTTATGGGAGCACTGACACAGGGGAGGAAAGAAAATGATTTTCCTATGCCAGTGCTCCAGAGTTGGGGCAGTGCTATGGGACAGAGCCACTCCATTTCCACTCCACTTTCACTCCATTTTAACATTTGAGTTCTTCTACTGAGTGCAACAGAACCTACAGGTGACTGAAAATATAACCAGGTCAGACTGCCTTAAGGCTTGGTGTCTGTTTGGAGTGAAATAACTGCTCAGATTCAGAAGGGAGCTGAGCTTGGGTCTCTGCTGAAGGGAGTGCCTGGATGAGGAACCATCTGAAACACCATTTCTGATCACCCCACCTGAACGAGGACCTATTCCACCTGCAGGAGGTGTGGAGAAGGGCTCTCAGCATCCCAGGGGCTGGGGAGAGGTGAGCTGCTAGGAGAGTGGTGTTGTAGAGACACTGAGCAATGTATCAAAGGCTTTTTTTTATTGTTCCATATTCTCCTTTTTTATACAGTTTTACAAACCTCATGTGTGACTCCAATTGCTCAGCAGCTTTCTTGTTTATTACTTTGTTGGTTAGTAAAAGGTATTTTTCTTGTCCATCAAATCTCTCTACTCTTAAATAGTTTACATGTTTTCTTCACTGGTTGTTTTTCACCTAGGAATGGGTTATGTTAAGGAACTGCTCACACCAGGATTGCTTTCACATGGGAATTTGTAAAGTGCTAGCTTTGCTTAGAAGAAATGACAGGGCACTGACCTAACAGAGCAAGCCTGATTTTATGAGGCCTTTCTTTTATATTTTTTTCTACCCTACTGCAACAGGAGAGTGTGTAAATAAACCTCCTGTAGCCTTGCAAAGCCACAGCTCAGCCTGCTGCCAGCAAATCCAAAGAGGCACTGGGAGAGAGAAGGGCAAACACAAGGGAAGGAGAAGAACCTGGGCTGAAGGACACCACTGGCAGAGAACAAATCAGAGTGAATAACCCATAGAGTTTTCCTTGAACCACCTCCTTTGACATCACAGAGGGGAGAAAGACAGTGACAGCTTTGCCACGAGGGATTAATTCAGTTTTAAGGGGAGGCCAGACAGGTTTTTGCATGGGGTTGGAGGGGATGGATGGCAGTGGGAGAGGGCTGGCACAGTGACACAGAAGGTGCTCTGGGTCATGACATAGAAGGTGCTCTTGCCCATTTCTGGGTCACCACTGGACAGACTTGAGAGGTGCAGGCTCTGGGATGGGAGTTTCCTTGTCTGCTGCCCTAAAGAGAGCCTGGCTGACATTA
Organism: Haemorhous mexicanus; assembly: GCF_027477595.1. Lineage (NCBI taxonomy): Eukaryota > Metazoa > Chordata > Aves > Passeriformes > Fringillidae > Haemorhous > Haemorhous mexicanus. Next base: position 4,071,721 of record NC_082350.1, read on the forward strand.
GATTTGGACCCAGATTTAAAGAAAATCTTTGAATCTAATACCTGCAGTACAATGCCTATTCTCAGACTTTTAAAAGGGAAGAATTCATTTGAAATTTTGATCTCTTTTCAAGGCCTATGCAGATCTGTATAATAAAGAAATCAGAATCCTTATGTTTGTTTTTCATCAATTTTCCTAAAAAAAAGGACAGAAATTATTCTTTTTTCTGTCTTCACACAGTTATCAACCCTGTGGGACAATGACTACATCCTGTTCAATCTATATAGTGGGACCCTGACCTTTCATGGGTCTGTTATCTCCCACTGTTATTTCAGTATAAAACAAATATATGCATAGATATTTAACTATATATACCCTAATAAGTATTTCCTTTCCACAGGCATTCCTCTCATAGGGACAGAGGACAAAAATTAAAAATAAAATTCAGAAAAATTGTCATAGAGGGAATTAAAAGGGTTTTCTTCAGCAGAGGATACACAGTGAGTCCCCTCATTGCCCTGCAGTTCATCCTCCTGCCACTTTAGCCTTCACTTCATCTCAGGAAGTGGTTTTATGACAGTCAGAAAAGGATTCTGGACACTGCAGGTAAAATGTTTTGTCTCATCAATGTTTATTTTTTTCCTCCAAGTGAGTTCTGCCAGGTTTGATTTTGGTTTTTAATTTTTTTTTTCTGCTTTACCTTGTTAGATCTCAATTATGAATGTGCAGAGCTTAGATGAGGAATTGGAAAAGCCTCTTGATATTAAGCATTTCCAAGAAATAATTTATAAAACCCTGCAATGCTCCACATGGATGGTTCAGAAGAGAAGTAATCAACCAACTCAGTAAATGTCAAGGGGAAGATTAGCCTTTACTTCTGATGAACACAATTCAGCAGCCACATCAAAAGGTGCCTTTGCATGTGGAACTAAAAGGACTATTTCCAGCTTTTCCTTTGACTTTCCTGTAGCTGCAAGTTTATCTCACTCACAGAACCAAACCCACCTTGATCTAAAAAGCTGAAACACCTTTGAAGCCCATTTAGCCCCTTGGTGAAGTTGATAGAAGAGTGTTTTGGCTGAGTGTTTCAGATAAGCAATTGCAGAAAGGGGAATTTCACTTTGATTTTTGTTTGGATTACACGATTAGCCCACCAACTTTGAAAAGCCATCCAGGAGGAGCCTGGCTCTGAATGTCACTTACCTTGGTGTGGATGTTTCTTGCTGTTGAGGAATGTGAAGGGTGAGAGCAAAGCTTGATGACCAGAGATGTTACACAAAACTACAGACAGTGAGCAGACACTGACAGTCAGAATGATGCATTCCTTGCCACTTGTGCAAACCCAGGGCACTGGGAATATTCCTCTGTCTGCTCTGGGGTGCCCTGACCCCCAGGGCAGCTCTGTCTCTGACCCTCATCCATGGAGAAAGTTCCCCAGACTCCAAGATAGACTGGAACCCACAGAAGTGTGCAATAGATTACAGAGAGCAGTGTGGGTGTGTCACTGGGTGAGAAATTGAGGGTTTGGGATTTTTAGGATGTTGTGGATGGAAGCAAGATGGAGGCACAGGGTGCTGTCCTGGGTTTCTTCTTCATGCTTCTTCTTCCTCCTTCTCCATGGGTTTGGGTGGCATTTTGTAATTGGGCAGAGAAGTCTGCACTGGGGGCTCTGTGGGATCAGTTATTGGGGTAAAAGGGAAAATAATCCAGGTGTCAGCTCTTAACTGGATAGTTTAGTCTTAAAAGCCCTTGTGCCAAGAGATTGTTGGGCATTTTGTGCCTTCTAATGAAAAGGTGCAGAACTCCCAGCAGTGAGACTGTTTTATAATAAACACCCGAGTCCCAACATGAACCCACTGTCTGGAGTGCCTTCAATCCAGACCCAGAGAAACCAATAGCCACTTTTGGTCAAAAAGGAACCTACACCTCCCTGTTTGGCAAGGGTTTGAGGAGCAGAAGTTCCATAAAGGCTCTTCTGGAGCAGCAGGCACTGAAGTCCTGCCTTGGCTCAAGAGTAGAGCCTGGCAGTGCAGGGCTGAGCCAGGCAGGACCCACAGTGCTCTGGAGCCAGCACAGCTGGCCCTGGGGCCACAGCAGCCAGTGCAGAGGCAAAGACAGCAAGAAGCAGTGCAGGCTGAGGCTGGCTACTAAAATGCCTTAGCATTTTAGCTTTTCTATTTTCCATCTATTTGTAATCCTGCAGTTCTTTAGTGTATAACTCTACACTCCACACACACTGTGAGCTGCTGCTTTCCCATTTTGGGCAGACACAACAATTCCTCTCCAGGCCTGGCAATCAAGGACACCTCACTGCCTCAGGCCCTAGAAATGTAAAATAAAAGTGAGTTGGGGGGAGCAAACTGGGGGTACATGGCTTCATTACCTGAAGCTGGAATTGGAACATTAACCCCCAATATGCAAATGGACCAAAATTATAAAAGTGTGAAAACCTGTGAGCCATGGTCCATTTTTGGGGTAGCCCCTAGTGGGCTTCATCTGCCCAAAATGCACCCAAAGGCCCTTCATTAAATAGAACTGCTTTTTATTGCCTTGATTTTGTCTGGCCTCTGTTTTTAGGTAGTCCCAACGAGGCATCACTTCCCTGGCATGCACTGATGTATGCTGTTGAAAACAAAATATCTCCTTTCTGGGCTGAAATACTTGATTTACCACTTCTTTCAGATATGGATTTTATGCACAGAGCAAGATTTGAAAAATATTAGAGAATTTATTGGGCAAATATCAATCTATTTGAGTATAATTACACAATCTTACCTGGTGTCAGCGGGCTGATTTGCCAAGATGAGTATCAACAGGGCAGCAGCCTGGCATCCATGGTGGAAATTAACTCAGCTGTAGCAGAAAGGATTGGATGATCTGGGAAAAAAAACCCAACAATTGTATAAGATTAAACTAATTTTGCTTCTTTTTTTAAAAAATAAAAGTATTGTTAAATGCCAGTAAATTAATATTACAGCTTTTTCTTTTTTTTCAGGCATGATTACACTATTTCTGGCATTTACAGGAAGCAGAGACACAAGAAACAAGTTTTTGTTTCCTGTTAATATGTAAAACCAGAGAAAAGAAAAAATGCAATTATGAGATTTAGGAACTGCTTGAGAGATATTTCCATGGTAAACTCTTAAAAATCTTTTCTAGCACAGATATTTCAAGGCAATCAGATAGTACTGAGCTCTTTATTTGCCCTATAAACAGTGAGACAGTAATTTCACAATCTGTCAAATGCAGAAGCAAACAAAACCAAACTGCTTGTTGCACCAACAGAGAAATTGAGTGTGAACATCACTGATTTTTTGGCCTCTTTATTCTGTTCTCAAGTGATCCAACACTGTCAGTGTGATCATGTAATATGTGATCACTTATTGCCAAGCTCTTTTATAGCAAAACATAAGGAAATCCACATTCTCCTGTCTGTGGGATAGCAGAAAGCTGTGTAGAATTCTGGGGAAGACTAAAAGTGCATTTGTGGAAGTAAATGAACACATTAACTGGGATCCACACACACAAAACACTCACGGACAGCTCCAGGGACAGGGGAGCACATTCATGAGCACCTACAGCAGATCTACTGACACCAATTGCTCCTTCATTTTTAAAGCATTCCTGATCTGTTCCAGTCTCTGATTTGATAAATGCCTCTCCCTCCAGATCCTTCACCAGTCTTGACCCCTAAGTGGGAAGGTGTTTTTTTTTTTGACAAATTAAACATGCTGTGGGCTAAGACATCCTCAGTTTTCCCAAGAACTGGTTAATATTCCTATTTACTTCCATTACTGTTTATGGAGCTGGCCTTTTGAGCCCTGAAAAGTGAGGGCTGCTTTCCCCTGAAGGCTCCCATGAAATCTCCATTCCTTTCCTAGCATGAGGTACCCTTCACTCACAAGATAAAGGCTTATCAAAGATGGGGGTTGTGGCCACAGCTTTCTTCACAGAGAGCAGCAGGCACAACTCTCTCCCAGGATTTTTCCTGGGAAGGCAGCGAGAAACTCAGAAAAGAAGAAAAACAATTCTCTCTATTCACTGCTCCTGTTGTTTTGCACGTGTGGAATGTGTTATGGAGATTGATTACCCAAAGGGATTTGCTTATTGGACACTGGTGAAGATTGTTTTGTTTCCTTGGCCAATTGGGTCCAATCTGTGTCCTGGCTGTCTCAGACAGTCATGGGTTCTTCTTTGGTGTATATATATATATATATATATATATATATATATATATATATATCTTTATATATTTATATTTTATTTTTTAGTATTCTTTAGTATAGTATCTCTTTAGCATGTAATTTAGCATTGTATTAATGTAATATAGTTTAGCTTAATAAAGCATTTGTTCAGTCTTCTGAATCATGGAGTCAGGCACATTATTCCCTACATTGGGGTCCCCCTGCATCAATAAGGGTTAATTCCCAGAACTATTTTTGTTTAAAGCAAGTCAGTCAAATGTAGAACTAACCCCTGACAGATTCTGAGGAGATTCACAACGCATGAAATTTAAATAGAGAAATTTTTCTTTAAAAAAATATTCCCTTGAGCCAAGAGAGGTCGTTGTCAGACACTGTAACTAATGCAGCAAAAAATGGGAGAGCATCAGAGGGAGCGAATGGTCCTTGGCAGCTGTTTAATGGTTCTCCTCTGCTGCTGCACTCAAGGCTCACAGCTCTGATTCTGCTCCTGATGTGTCACTGCCTCTGCTCTGTTGTGACTCAGCCCCTGAGCCCCTTAGCCTGAGGCACAGCTAATTGTGATTCACTCACTGGCCCCAGAAAACAGGCTGAAAAGTTAAATTTGGTAAAAATATTCTGAGGTTCCTCCTTTGCTGTCCCTCTCTTTCCCCCTTTCAAAATGACAGCCACTGAGAAACAGAAGGCTAAGTGTCCTTTGGGACACCCAAATCTAAACATGGTTAAATTAATTCTGGGATGAAGCATTTCTTTTCTCTGGACTCTGCCCTCTAATTTATATCTTCATAACCCACTCCTAATGTTTCTAGCCCCAGTGGTTTCTCACCCCGAATCTGATGAGCAGGAGCTGATGTTTTATTCTACAAGTGCTGGCTGACCTCCAAGATGTGTGAGTGTTTTCCAGCTCAAGGCTTGCTTTGTTGGAATAGTTTCCTCCCTGGGTTATAACCACATTTCTTGGAATTATTTTAATTCATCAGGAGGATGGCTGAAGCATGAGTTCTCTGCCCCTGCCCTGCTCCTGGCCATCAGGTCACAGCCTCCCTTCCCAGCTGGCAACAAACAGTCCCAGAGGGGAACAGACCTGTTTGGAAATGGTGGCAGGAGAGGGAATAGGTGTCTTTTTTAGTCATCACTCCTTTCCTCTACTGCACATTTCAGAGCTGATAAACAGGCCAGTACCCCACCGAGGTGAAGGAGCTTTCAGGCTGCCTGAGGTCTGGCAGTTTCTCAGTGGGTTTGGGGTTTCTCTGGGGTCTCAGTGGGTTTGATTTTCTGTGGGCTCTGGCAGTTTCTCAGTGGGTTTGGGGTTTCTCTGGGCTCTGGCAGTTTCTCAGTGGGTTTGGGGTTTCTCTGGGCTCTGGCAGTTTCTCAGTGGGTTTGGGGTTTCTCTGGGCTCTGGCAGTTTCTCAGTGGGTTTGGGGTTTCTCTGGGCTCTGGCAATTTCCCAGTGGGTTTGGGGTTTCTCCGGGGCCTGACAGTTTCTCAGTGGGTTTGATTTTCTGTGGAATCTGGCTGTTTCTCAGTGGGTTTGAGGTTTCTCTGGGGTCTCAGTGGGTTTGATTTTCTGTGGGATCTGGCAGTTTTTCAGTGGGTTTGTGATTTCTCTGGTGTCTCAGTGGGTTTGGGGTTTCTCTGGTTTCTCAGAGGCAGAAGCCTGTGCAGGTGGATCCACAGCAGGGGCATTGCCCAATTCTGCAGGACATTGTCCCCACCACTGCTATGCTGGAGGGGAGGAAGGTTTGGTGGTGTCAGTCACTCTCACCTGTCTGTTTGAACTTCCCCATATCCATCCTGGTGTCAAGCCCACCAATAATCAGTTCAACACCTTCCTCCTGCCTCAGGATCTCTTCCTCTCGCTGGTAACCTTCACCAGAAGCTGCCTTGCAACAGGAAAGCTTCACCCATCTGGTCACCATGATATTTTCTGGAAAATCCCTTTACCAGGCTTTCTTCTCCTGGGAAGCTGGGAAGCCTCAGCTTCTCCCTGTTTTGCTGCTCTGGAATGTGGCCTGGAGATTGTTTATCCAAACGTGAATTGTTTTTAATTAATGACCAATCACAGCCAGCTGTGTCAGACTCTGAGTAGTCAGTCACCAGCTTTCATTAGCATTCTTGCTAAGCCTTTTGATGTCTCCTTTTTCTCTTTCTTTAGTATAGTTTTAGTATGGCATAATATAATATAATATAATATAATATAATATAATATGATATGATATGATATGATATGATATGATATAATATAATATAATATAATATAATATAATATAATATAATATAATATAATATAATATAATATAATATAATATAATATAATATAATATAATATAATATAATATAATATAATATAATATAATATAATATAATATAATATAATATAATATAATATATATCAGCCTTCTGAGAACTTGGAGTCAGATTCTCATCTCTCACCTTGTCCTGGGGGACCTCACAAACACCACACATCTCATCTCCTGAAATGACTTCCTGAGGCACTCATCAGAGCAGCTGCAGCAGAGCCCTGATCCAGAGCAGGGAAAGGCTCTGAGAGGCACCAAACAGAATGGCAAGGCAGGGCCAGGCTGCAGGGCCAGGGCTCTGAACCCAGGCTCAGCTGTGATCCCCCTGGGACCCGCAGTGACACTGTCCCAAACACACCTCAGGGAGGGTTTAATGCTGCCAGGACAGCACACACCTGCTCCATCCTCTGTGGATATTTGTGGGAAAGGTAGAAACTTCCACAGACACTGAAGGGTTTGATCTGCAGCATTAAAAGAAGCCTGGATTGGTGTAAAAATACAATATACAGATATTAAGCAGAAAAATCATAAACCTAGGTTTCTATAGTTGTAAGAATATGCCTATAGTAAGTAAAAAATGGTATTAATAAGATGGTGAAGGGTTTATAGTGTAACAATGTAATTGTACAGAGTAAGCTGAGAGTTTAGAGGTTATAATAGAAGCATCTGTGTGTACATGTGATAGGAGCCCACTGGATAAAAGTACCCACAGTGCAGCAGAAGTCAGTAAAGGTGATAGCTTAGAAAAGGAAAATAAACTTTGTGCCAACTGTCCATTGGATTAGAAAGTTCCATATTGCCTTGTTACAAAGAACTTGTGACCACTTTGAGCTGTGGCTGAATGCTTGCTCTCATAAACCTCACAGCCTCTGGGACTGATGTCTACCTGAGCAATAAATTGGTTTTAGCCTGACTGTGGTCCCATCCCTTCAATTGAAGCAGAGATGATAATAATAATAATAATAATAATAATAATAATAATAATAATAATAATAATAACAACAACATTAAAACCCACAATAGTTAATCCTAATTGCCAGAGGACTTTGCTGTCAGCCCTTTGGGGATTTAGAAGGGACTGGGTGCCAAAATTCTCCAGGCTGCCTCAAAAGCACAGTCAGTGTTTAACCTGGCAGAGCACAGCTCAGACACAGAGCCAGGGGCAGTCCCAGAGCACCTTGGCTTTGCAGGGCTGCCCCCTCCAGCCCTGTTCTGCTCCTGTTCCCACAGATAAACCCAGCTGGAGCACTGGGGATATTGGCAACAAGAGCTGATTAGGACAGCAAGCTGATTTCCTTGTCAAAAACACAACTGGAGCTCACAATGCCTTAAAGGTCTGCCAAAAAAAGTGCCATTTCCCCCCCTCCATCGAATTTTTAAGAGGGAATTCCCATTTGCTACCAAAGTTCCTTTAT